>NC_052402.1:19477955-19657955 GCF_009389715.1 Phoenix dactylifera
AATACATATTAGACAGTGGTAAGAATCTTCCTTTTCCTGATGGGGTTCTAATCAACGGCCGTGGATGGAATGGGAACAATTTTACAAGTTGAGCAAGGTAGCCCTTATCTTCCTTCACTTAAAAAGCCTGCTGTTACTCTGCATAAAATTAAAAGTGGATATTGTCTATCTGTGCTTCCATGTTTTTTATCTTACTGCACTGTGATGTACATTATAAGAGTTACACTTGGTAAAGTTGATATCATGATGATGAATACATATATTTTGAAATTTATAGGTAAAACATATCGGTTTCGGATATCTAATGTGGGGTTAGCGACATCTCTGAACATCAGATTTCAAGGGCACGCAATGAAGCTGGTTGAGGTTGAAGGGTCTCACACCCTCCAAAACACCTATTCTTCATTGGATGTGCATCTGGGCCAGTCATACTCAGTCTTAGTCACAGCTGATCAACCGCCGAGCAGCTATTACATTGTGGTCTCAACCCGATTTACTCGCACGGTGCTCACCACCACTGCCATCCTCCATTACAGTAATTCTTTCAGAAAACCTGTGGATCCACCTCCTGCAGGACCTACCATTGAGATTTATTGGTCCCTCAACCAGGCCAGATCCATCAGGTATTATCCTAATCTTTCACTTCAAAAATGCTTAATTAACATGTATTTATTCTCTCATTTTCTTTTTCTTTCATCTTTGTTTACCCCTTAATATGCATATATAATATACTTCTGCACTTGAGCCATATAAGCTTCTCTGAAGATAACACATGTTCATTAATATAGTCCTCAACCAACTCAAATAAGCTCTTTAACTATGGCCATGTCCTTTCTGTAAATAAAAATTTGCTCGTTGTCCTGTATCAGTGGAGTGGTTTCGATCTAAATTCTCTCCTAATCCTTGGTTATAAAACTTGACTGTGTACTGTGGTCTCCATCATTTAGCATTTGTTTGCATAATTAGAGATAATCTGATTTTTTAACTCTGTTTCCACTTCAGGTTAGAATACATACAACTTAATTTTTTTTTTTTTTTTTTATGTAGACTCTTGGAATTTGATGTTCCTAACCATGCATATTTTTTCTAGACTAACGCCGTTATATTTAGCATATATGGATGGGAGCTCGAGCTAATATCTTTAACAATAAGGATAGATCATTTTATGTAGTTTGCTCTGATTCTATTGATTTATTAAATTTCTTATTAAACCTTGTAGATATTCAGATCAAGACAAGGATGACTAATCTTTTGCTATCTAAAAACCAGATGGAATCTCACAGCTAGTGGGCCAAGACCTAACCCACAAGGTTCCTACCACTATGGCCTTGTGAACATCACCCGAACCCTCAGGCTTGCTAACTCTGCACCTATCATCAATGGCAAGCAGAGATATGCAGTCAACAGTGTCCTCCTTCATTCCAGCTGATACTCCCCTGAAACTTGCTGACTTCTACAAGATTCCTGGAGTGTTTTCACTTGGAAGTATTCCTGATAACCCAACATTTGGAAATGGTTATCTCCAGACCTCTGTCATGGCAGCTGATTTCCGTGGTTTTGCTGAGATTGTCTTTGAGAACTACGAAAACACCGTTCAATCATGGCACATTGATGGATATTCCTTCTGGATTGTTGGGTAATAATAGTGAAGCCAAAACAATTTTGCCAAGAAACTAGGGTTTATATTTTCATTCTTAATTATCATAACCAAGAGTTACTTGGAAATGTGCAGAATGGATGGAGGTAAATGGACAGCAGCTAGCAGGAAGTTGTACAATTTGAGGGACGCGATTAATCGTTGCACTGTTCAGGTGATTACTGCCAATATGGACATTCAGTTTTGCTCACCCTTTAACACATTGGTGAATCATGATCTTAGAGTCCTATGGTTAATTAATGCCAAAAATATATTTTCTTGTGATCTGGAATAGTTGCTTGGGACGTAGTTTACTGCCAGCCACATTTTCATTAAGGGCATGTTTAGATAGAGAGAGTTGGGATCTGAAATGGGAACAGAAACGAATGACTCCCATTCCAACCACTTGGTTTGGGAGAGTTTCATTTCCGATTCCAGAGGAGGAATGAAAGTGCTTCAATCTTCTCAAACGCAATCCCGACTCTCCTCTATGATTCAAATTATACGCTGATTCTCATTTTAATCTATTCTGATTCTAATTCCGATTCTAATTCCGGTCGCAGAACAAATGCACCCTAACTTGTTTGAAAAATATTTTTTAGCCAGCCAGCTCTGCTGCAAGAGTTTCTACCAAATTACATCACATTAGCATGAGCAAAAAAAAAAATCGTATTGGCAATCCCTTCAATCTTTGAGCATTTCATCTTTATCCATGAGCCTACTACTATTGCATGTCTATCAACGCGTCCACATGAAAGCTCTAAACAGTAAATAGAAGAAAACAATCAGAGATTATTCTATGATATTCCCTATTCAGCAAACTTTAGATGTTGCTGTAATGTCGAGGCAAGCAGTCATAATTTTGAGCCCCACTGAATTTTCTGTATTGATGGGAAGATGGCATGAGTTGGTTGTATCTGTTAGCTTTGGATTATCCAACACAATTTATTAAACTTATTTCAGGTGTACCCCAAAGGATGGAGTGCTGTTTATATGCCTCTGGACAATGTAGGCATGTGGAATGTGAGGTCTGAGGACTGGGCTCGACAATACTTGGGGCAGCAATTCTATCTCCGTGTGTACTCTCCGGCAAATTCATGGAGGGATGAGCACACCATCCCACAGAATGCGCTTCGCTGTGGCCGAGCTGCTGGTCGTCGTACAAGACCACTTTGATCTAGAGCATGTCCAGGTCATGTCCAGGTCTTGTAATCAGTGGGTTCTGTTTGTGTGTGTGCGCTCTTCAAATAGACCAGAATGTTCATACCAAACAGGTATGGGTGCATCTAATAGAATCAGAAAATAAAATATTTCTAAATTCTATGAAAATGCAAGAAGAATTGGACCATAGAGGATTACCTGAATGCTCCACCCTGAAAGATGTAACCGAATCCGCCGCTCCATTGGCTTCTCTAAACACATGATGAGCATGATATGTGACGTATATATTCAAAAGCCTCCAAATATCATATAGCAATGGATGTTCTACTCTTGAACTGGTTTTTTTTTAACAATCCATCTGATAATAGTCGTAGAGTCACATTTGAGAAGGATGTGGCTAGCCTTCAAGATATTAACAACATGCAATAAGCCTTCCCATGCACCTCTTATCTCTCCTATAGGCACTGATGTATCAAATAACTATCTTCCACCTGCAGCTATCAACTCGGAGTCGGAGCCTCTGATAATAAATCTAGCTCCTCCTCTCCCACCAGTTCCAACACTACTAGCAAAATTAACTTTAAGAAAGCAAAGGGGTAGGGGCTCCCATATAATAAAATCTAATGTAGAAGTAGCTGAGACTGAAGAGGAATCCTACGTAACCTAAAGTGCTCCCGTACCTCTAATGATAGTTAACTGAATTAACTCTAAAGATTGACTGAGAGACTTTTCTAGAATGAATTGTGTGAAGAGTGGGTGTTCTCAAAGATCTATTTGTTTCCGGCTAGCCACATGTGATAGGCAATATAGGCAAATAAAATGCATTGGAACTGAAACAATCTTTAACTCCATTAGCTTTTGAGAAAGTCAAGAAAGCCTTATGTGGTGATTCTACCATGATAATCTCAATAGAAATGCTAGATAATCTCCATACTTGACTAATTGTTTGCAATGGTAACCATTATTGGTGGTAAAATTAGGTTGTTCTATAGTTGTATATTACTCCCATCTATTATTTTCATGCAATGTAACAATTATTTTTTTAGCAAGATCTATTAGGCTCAGCTGGCTTTATTAGAATTAGTTGCCAATATACGATTTCTTCATCATTCTAGAAAATATATACCACATTCTTATTGAATATCGTTCAAATTTTATATCTGGACTTTATAGAGACTCTGGCAGTTCCCTCCTTTTTCTTAAGAAAGCCCTAACCCTAGTTGTTGTCGGCCCCTTTTGGGTAGAAGTGGCAAAATACAGGTTAGATCGGATACAAGTTAGGTCAAAATTTGGTAGTCCGAACCTGATTTATTTATTAAATAGGTCAAAAATTCGAACTTAAACCTAACTATATTATTAAGCAAGCATCCTAACTTAAATTTATAATGGGTTGAATCAAGCTGAACAACTTAAATAGGACGAGCATTGCCACCCCTACTTTTGGGCTCTTAGACTTTGTCCCCCCCCCCCCCCCCCCTCTCTCTTCCTTCATCTCCTTTCTTCCCCTAACCTTCTTTCGCTTCTTTCCCTAGTTTGGGAGTTCTTTGGGGGGCCATAAAACCTAATTGTCATGATGACCCAACTGGTGATATGTGGAGGCTATGATATTGAAGGAGACCATGTGGTGAAGCAACTATATTAAGGGACGACCATGATGGCAAGAGAAGGGTATGGTGGTGGATCGTTTGCAAGTGGTGGCTGTGATAGTAGAGTGACAGTGTGTTGAGGTCACGAAGTGAATATATGGAGATTGTGTTAGGTTAATGCCACAACTATGAGTTTAGACCATGATACCAACAACAAGTAGTAGCTAAGCCAGTGGAGTAGTGATAAGTGGAAAGTAAATCAAGTGAAGGCCAAAATCTATGACAGTGGTGGAGTTGATGTTATGGAAGGGTGAATGATGAGCAGCAAAAAGTAGAGGCTAGAGAATTGAAGTGAGACTGCGATAGTGAACATATGTTATGGATGGGAGTGGAGGCCATAGTGGTGGAGTGACATGACAAAGAAAAATGTATTGAGTTGAGAGATATGTTTTTTAACATCAATCCAAAATGCAGTAAAGTGATGAAGTCGAAAAAGGCTACAAAGGAGATGCCGTGGAGGAGCATTAGATGACGATAGAGCTGTGTAGCATTGGATTTGGGGCTTCATTGTTTTAGGTGAAAGGATAGCACAATAATTGATGGTGGCAATGAAAGCATTGGAGATAGGAAGGTAGAAATGATGTAGTGATGGACACCATTTGATCTAGCATATAGTCTGGTTCAATTCGATCGAACTGGTCAACATGATGGTCAATGAGTTCAGGTGTTAGGAGATGATTTCATGAGCTTGAAATTTAAATGAAGTGGCCAATTAGACTGGACTAGTGGTTGTTTGGGCTTCGAGGTGAGTTTTTAAGCTTTGTTTAAGTTGTATTGAGCTCGATTTGGATTATATGTATGTTTTGGTTGGGTCGAGCTTTATTAGATAGACCCAGACTAGTTGCTTAGGCTTGAGCTTCTTGCTTCTGCTCTTCATCTCTCCCTTTTTTTCTTTTCCTTGTTTTCCTTTCTTTTGTTTCTTTCTCTTTCTTGGCTTTAGATTGTACTTTGTTTTATTTATCAATGAAATATTATGGTAGGTTTGCACCATTTTATGGAAAAATGAAAAATTACAAAATTATTGACTGTCAATTTTGAAAATAAAAAAATGCAAGCTGAACTTTTTGATAAATTTGATTAACTCATTTATAAGGAAAGAGAAGATGTCTTTGAATTAAGGTTGTGGGCTTTTCAGTTCAAAGATAATGGAAATTTAAGGGTCATTCAACATTCAGAAATTTTAATTATCAACCAATACATAAAATATAAAAATTAGCAATAATTTGCCTAGTTACTTTTGGGGTAGCAAACAAACAAAGCTGCTCAAGCTTGGTTTTCTAGTTACTCATTTGAGCTTTGCTTAGCTTAAAAATGAACCAACTCAAACATCTTTTAGAGCTTGGCTCCTTAAAAAAGATGAGCCTAGATACTGTTTCATTTCAAAACACTAGAGAAGCTTGGCATATAGCTTATCTAAGTTGAGTTTGAACCTTGGCTTGAGCTCAGGTAACCGTGCTAATATATCGAACCACACCAAGCAGTCTAATACTCGGCTCAGCAATCACTTGCTTGTTTTCTATTATTCCTATGAGGCCTAGTTACAAGAAATTGATGTATTTACTTTTATAAGATAATCTATGTTATATCACGTTGTAGATGGTGCATTATACTTTTGCTTGCTATCCAATGTGATTAGCTTACTTGGAGGCTAAATTTGCTACCTGAATTTGCTGCATGATTAGTTTAGTCGCTGATGCAGCAAGAAAAGAAAGAAGGAACGATTTGATCTTAGAAAAACGATCCACTACCACACAAACTGAGGTAGTGAATAGATGTTTGGACAACGTACTATGAAGTTTGGTTGGCAAGAATCCAAGACAATGGGATCAAATACTTACCTAAACAAAATTTGCATTCAATAGATCCATCAATATATTAATAAGTTTCAGTCCTTCTTAGATTGTATATGGATGGGACCCAAGATGTGCTTTATACTTGGCACCAATCCCATAACCCAGTCGAACTAGCATGCGAGCTGAAGATATGGTGCAAAAGCTACAACATATACATGTTCAAGTGCGTGAAAAGATTGAATCAAATAAGTATTATAAGGAGCGTGTAGAAAAGCATCGATGCAGCATGATTTTTGAGATTGGTGACTATATGTGGGCTATCATCTAAGGACCACCTACCAGTTGGAGAATAGGAAAAACTTGCTCCTCATAAGGTTGGACCTTGTTATATTATAGAGAATATCAATGATAATGCCTATCATCTGAAGCTACCAAGTCATATTCGCACGCATAATGTCTTTAATGTTAATCACCTAATGCTATATAATAGTGATACATCTGATGACGAATTAAATTCGAGGGCAAATTCTCTCCAACCAAGGAGAATGATGCAGCATAAGACCATGCCAAGCATCGAAGGAGCCAGCGCATTTTTCAGAATCATTCTTCTTCTTCTTCTTCTTAGAATTTTTCAGGTACTAGAATTCAACCAAATCATTTTAAGAGACTAATTCATAGGATTTTTCAGAATAATTATCAATTGAGTTGCTTCCTTGCCATAGATTTTGCAATCAATTAAGTTTCAGAATAACTCACCATGCACCTTCTTCTTCATCCTTGTCCAATTAGTGATGTTTGGCTTGGTGCTACAAGAAGCCATTGGCTCCTTCGATACTTAGCATGGTCTAGTTAGTCATAATACCTATTAGCTTCACTTTCTGCTGCATTGTTTGTACTACTAAATTTGTCTATAGTCTACAAAATGAGTGAATAAAAATGGTCATACAAACATTGGATTCGCCACATGATGATGTATGTATTTTTTCCTAAAGATGCAATCCTTGATGTGGTATTATTCTTAGAACTGAAATATAATTTCTTGAGGCCCAATATATATACACAATTGAATGAGACATTCACATGGACAATGGAAAGAACAAATTCTTTGGCTTCATAAACATCCATACATGGACATCTAGGAGTGGCATAGCTATTTTGCTCATTTGTCCAATATTATCTTAACAGAAACTTCTATAATGTTTGTCTATTTGTTACAACATGATACAAGTACCTTTTTCCTTTTATTTCAACAAATGTTTGATGTATGCACTTCTATTATGTTAAAACAGGTACATAATATGCATTGCTTTCATTTAAACAAGAGCCATGTGTGATCGTTGCGAGAAAAAAGTAGGGATAATTGGGATGATAATATATGAAAGTATTAAGCTGTCAATGTTGAACATTCCGCTCCTAGTGATATCAGCTACCACATTTCTAGTCCACAGAATGAATGTGCCGCATGATTAGTTTAGTTGCACTATTGAAATTGTCTATTCTACAAAATGAGTGAATAAAGATGGTCATGCGAACATTGGATATGCCACATGATGTGTGTGTTTTCTTTGGAAGATCCAATGCTCTATGTGGTATTGTTCGTAGAACTAAAGTAATGTGATGTTCACATGGAAAATGTAAAGAACAAATTCTTTGACTTTAGAAATCTACTTCCTATGCAGATCTTTTTTCTAGGGCTTTCTCTCTTCTACTATTCCCTGAAGCCCCTCTACTGACTTAAAGCATTGGAGGGTCCTCCCCTTTCTCTTGTGTAGATCGATCGATTTTGGTGACAATAGATCGATGCCATCTGTGGGAAACAAGAAAAGATCTAGAAACATGAAGTCAAGAAGAGGAAGCATCAGAGAGCACTAGACTTGAGATAGTTCGCCCAAGGACGTACCGACGAGGTGCCTATACCATGGACATGGAATTCTAACACTATCAAGATCTACTATCTGTAAGATCTATAATATAAAAGTTTCGTACTTCTGCTAACTATTTATAAAGTTATTTTTTAGCTCTTTTTCAAATGCCTTAAAAGTACCCTCGCAGGATTCAAGTCTTTAAGGTTGGACTTGTAAAGTTGTCTTTTGAGGTGTGGGAACCATGGGACTTATCCTAGGACTACCGACCTAAACAATGAGTTGGGAACTATGGGACTCATCCTAGGACCACCAAACTAAGAACACCAAGGTGACAACTATGGTACTTATCCCAAGATCGCCTAGGTGAAAAGTCGAAGCTCAAGCTAGGCTTGGATGGAAAATAGCCAAGCCTGACCAAACAATCAAGTGTGAAACCTACGGAGGTGGAAATCCTAGCTTAGGCTTGACTTGGATCAAAAGATGCAAAGCCCGAACTATCAATCAAGAGCAAAGATTGTAGAGGTGAAAAATACTAGTTTAGGCTAGGCTCAGATCAAAAGTGGCAAAGCCCGACATGGCCAGTCGAGCGCAAATCTTGCTGAGTTGAAAAATTCCAGCTCATACTAAGCTCGGATTGAAAGTGGCAAAGCCCGTTTTATTGGTTGAGTGCAAACCTTGCAAAGGTCAAAAATCCTAGCTCAAGCTAGGCTTGAATCGAGAGTGGCAAAGCCCAACCTATCAGTCGAGAGCAAAGCTCGCCAAGGTGCAAAATGCTAGCTTAGGCTAGGCTTAGATTAAAAGTGGCAAAGCCCGACCTGGCCAGTCGAGCGCAAAGCTTGTTGAGATGAAAAGTCTTAACTTAGGCTAGGCTCAAAGAAGGAATGGCAAAGTCCGACCCGATCAATCGAGGGCACGACATTTGATAACTCATCCAATCTCATCCCCAGGGTAAAGACAAAGGAAAGTCGACCTTGCATGAGAATGGCTCCCTAAAGCTAACCTAAAGGAGGACCCAAAAAGCCAAACTCCATAAAGTCGACACTAAGGATTGGGAATGGGGGGCAAGGGTCCAGCAGTCGACCTTAATGCCTCCTAAATCCAACCTGAGGAAGAACTCCCAAGAAGCCAACCTCCCAAATTATGGTCTCCAAAGGCCAAATAGGGGGGCACTGGTCTAGAAGTTGACCTCAAGCAATAACGGTTTTACAGAAAGATGACCTTCAAGCCTAAGATCTCCAAAAACTGGACCGGATCAAGAACCCGACCTCAACGGCTCTCAATTTAAGAAGTCGACCTCCAAAATGATTTTTAGAATAAGAAGATCTCAATGGTTTATATCAGCCAAAGATCTACGCACCAATCACATTTTCCGACCTGACAAGATGACACATATCTCAAACCATCAACATTTTCATAATTCAAAAATCCACACAAATAGTCTACTAAAATTTCAACATCCCTGCTCAAATGTCACTGACCTACAATGTGGCCCACTTATTTACTTCCTTAGCTCGAGCTAGAAGAATGACTAAGACTCTGAAGTAGGGAGCATACGATGTGACCCAAATCTGATCTACCAATCATGGGTGATACGTGACACTAAGGGCAACCTAATCTAAAAGGATTCCCATACTCGATGTGGATCACTTTGACCACTACGAGTATCTAGAAGAATTATCATGCTCAATGTGGACCATTTTGGCTACTCCAATATAGTTGAATAAGGTCCATGAGTAAGATTCTCTATATTGGAAAGTGAAGTCATAAGCCAAACTTACGGAGGCCATACAACATCCGATTGAGATACGTGGATAACTTTTCGAGTTCTATAACTTAGTGCTAACCTCTTAGGAGATTAAAATGGATCAAAATTTCATCATTTGGGTCCCAAAATAGATTGGTCAAACCATTTTTTTTTTATTGAAAAATTTTGACCAAGCGTGTCTCCTAATTCGTGAAGAATTAGGCAGAGCAAAAGAAGGCAAAGTTGATATAGAAGTCGAGATCTAACTCTTGTAGAATTTAAAGTTTTTTTATAATTTTTTACTTATCATATTTATATTTGGAAACCTTATCTTATTCGAATTAGAAGAGGAATCCAACCCAAATTATGAAGGAAGGATCTTACTACTACTATAAATATGGGCTAGGATCTTACTACTACTATAAATAGGGGCTATATACCTTAATTTATATGGGGTGGATGATCAATGAAAGATAAAGGGATGTAAACCCTACTTTCAAAATTTTTAATTTTTTCTAGATTTTTTTTCAAAAGATTCGAGTTGAGCAGATTGAAGAAATTCTTTCTTCTCCTCGATTAGTTCAAAACCTATTTCACTTAGACTCGTATTCCTGGTTAATCTGGATGAGAAAAGCTGAGAGTTAGCTCTCCATTTGACTCTAGAATCCAAAGTCTAACCTCGATGAGAGAAGGACTCCGTATCTATAAAAATCAATTAAGGGTACCGAGTATGCATATCATATTCATCTACACTACTCTTCTTCTTCAAGCATTTTTCTCTTTTGTTGTTCCTCCAAGCTCCTTTACTGACTTAAGCATTGGAGAGAGCTCGGCCGGATAAGCTCCGACAATCCTATTTCTCTTCTTCTTTCTCTATGCACATCGATTGGCGCTCTTTTACCTTTCAGATCAGGTTTTGGTGGCAACAATAAACATATATATATATATGTGGATATCCAGTAACATTGCTATTTTGCTCTTATTTGCCCAATATTATCTTAATAGAAACTTCTATAATGTTTATTTATTTGTTACAACACGAGTATTTTTTTTCTTTTATTTCAACAAATGTTTAATATATACACTTCTATTGTGCTATAAATGGTACATAATAGAAAATCGAGTGCGATGTGTGATCTGCGTAATAGGGATGATATTCTGTTTTGTTGTCAACATTGAACATTTCATTTCCAGTAATATTACTTACTGCATTTCTCTTGCTTCTCTCCCTTTCAAAGTGAAAAATTTAGAATAGTAAAATTAATAATTAAAAAAAGATCCTATGTATAGGATCCTTGTCAGCTTCAAATAGCAAAGGATCTAGTATAGATATATATAGATGTAAGACTGTTGTTTGGCATTCCAATTTCTAAAGCTAGTTCAAGCTTATTATTTGCATTTTCAGAAATAATGCCTCTTAACATAAGCAACCTACCTCCAACAATAACATTCATTAGGGTTAATCCATAAGATTGCGTCTATCATGTTTAAACTAGTCCGATACTCCAATTGCCAAGACTAGTTCAAACTTTATATTAGCATTCTTATATATGTCACTCTCCAAAAAAAAAGTTCAATACTTATATTTTCTAGGGGTTATTTGTAAGATTGGTCCTATCTATATTGTATAAAAAAGGAGCTCTAATTTTAGTATATTCTCTGATAAATTCTGTTTGTTAAATTTCATGATCAAAATATCCTCTGCAATCATTAAGAAAAATATATGACTTTAGTTCCCAAATATTTCTATCTTACGCGTACACTTCAAATTCAAATTTCGTTTTAAATTTTTAATTTTTTAACAATGTTTATTAAATTGTAAATTTAAATTAGTTGGAGTCTTTCAAGAGAAAAGACTCTCTCATCTACTTTGACTCTCTTTCTCTGGCTAAATCCACATTGGAAAAAAGTGCCACTCTCTCTCTCTCTCTCTCTCTCTCTTATGGCCTACCTCTCCCTCTGCACTCATCTAGTCATCTTTCTCTCCTCTTCTAACCTGCCCTCCCTCTCTTCCACATAAAAAAAGCTCTTTTGACTTGACCTAGTCTCTCTTCCTCTCTCCTTCTACTCTAACTTGCCTCCTCTCTCTCTCTCTCCCTCTCCTTCCCCATTCTACACCATCTCTTATCCATTCAATTATCTTTTTTATTTATTTTTCTTTATAATAGTTCAAGGATTTGAAACATTGTCTTTATTTTGTTCATTAGTTTTCTTTAATAGCTATCTCATATATCCTTTTTTATATTTTATTTATATCTATTTATTCTAATATAATTTAATAATTTTATGATTATATTTTTATTTTTACTAGTTTTATTAAATGTGCACTGCACATGTTTGGCTTGCTAGTTATATTTAAATTAGTTCTAGCATTTCAAGTTGTAGGAGAAGTTCAAACTTTGTTTTGAAATTTTATGCAACATCCATACACCTAATACTGACATTCTCGAAGGGATTGTATGCATGATTGCGTCTATCATGTTTGATAGAGTCCTCCCGTTCCAATATCCAAATGCCGGGACCAATTCAAACTTTATTTCGGGGTTTTCACATATAAGACCCTAACAGAAGCATATAAATATAATAATAACACTGTTTCGGGGTTTATATGTAAGATCGCTCCTGTCATGTTTGAGCTAGTCTCGGCAATTCGAGTGCCAGGACTAGTACAAACGTATCGTCACCTTAACATTAAAACATTTGATATTGTTCATTAGGGGCTTCTATGTAAAATTGCTTCTGCGTTCTACCACATTTATGCGAGTCTCGGCATGGGTAATGACGGGACTAGTTCAAACTTTACAGTTGCGTTCTTATATTCAACGCGCCAAGATAAAAAAACTTGTAAGAATTTGTCCAACCGTTTCTGAACTAATCTCGGCATGCTTCCTGACGACTCTTGTTGATGTTGGCATATAACCAGCAACCCATATAAAATAATTTATATCCTGCACGTTATGCACCGGTTGAGCACCACCCAATTACAGCCGTTTATTTTTAAGGTATGCATCAAGAAATACGGCGAACTTGGTGCACGCCGTATAGGATACAATTTTTCGGAACCTCGCTAGCCGCTTCCGAACCTCCCTAATGTTTGTTTATAAATAAGTCGAAGAAAGCATGCTTCTAAAAATGTCCTCTCCAATCCGATCTCTCCCTATCATTCGTTATTGAAGTGTTTTCCCCTCGTGGCGATTGTCTTCTTCCTTTCTTGTAATCATTGATCCATATGATCTGATCCCAAAATCTTGGTTTTCCGATCGGATTATGGAGTCTTCTTCCGTCTCCTCCTCCCATCTCTCCCTTGTCTCCAGGGCCAAGACGGCCTTCCACTCCGCGGCGGCCAAAGCTGAGAAGGTTCTCACCGACATCAAAGCCGATTTGAAGAGCGATCGAGGTGAGAGTGATCTTTTTCTTTCGTACTTATTTCTTGGTAATCTTGGCAATCTGGATCAGATTTCTGATAAAAAATTTATTTTTTTTGGTTTAATTTGGTGTGAAAGGCGATGGGCAGTCCCAAAAGGGTCCGAGGAGATCTACGGACCAAGAAACTGATGCATCTGATGCCTCTGGCAAACCCCAGCAAGAGGTCTGTTTAAATCTATTTCGATCAGAAAAGATAGTCGCCCCTTTTTTAGTCGCACTGTGCAGTAAACTAGATGTATATCTCAGTAATATCTGTAGTCATCTGTTGTGTGTTTTTTTAATTAATCAATACTATTGGGTAAGTGCTAGTGTGTGACTGAACAGTCCTTAAAATTTTGCTATTCTTTGGTTGTGGGTTCCTGCGTACTTTGCTAATGATGGAACACACATGTTGAAAAAAAAAAACCTTAAATGCGCACGCGGCCAAAATCTCGGGCCGCGTGCGCGTTTGAGAAAAAGGTAACGCCCAGCGAGCGTTACGCATTTGAAAACGGACGCGTTTGAAAACGCGTCCGCAAAAGACCAAATTGCCCCTGTAAAAACCCCTATTTAAACCCCTTGATTTCATCTCTTTGAGAGCACGAAAAATTTGAGAAAAATAGTGGAAAAATTCTGAAGAAATTCTTCTTCCTCTTAGCCACTTCCGATTTTTTGTTTTTACATTTTTATTCAGTTTATTTTGTTTTTTTTTTCTTCCGCTCTTTGCTGGATCTGCAAGTCCGATCGGGTTCGCTTTGACTTCTTCCGAGACGTGCCGAAGAAGAAGTTGTAGGGTCGTCGTATCTCCGAGAAGGATTGCCGGGTGACCCGTACGTAGGGGCAAATACTTCTTTGGGACAGCGTCTACGCGCTTCGACCTGCCTTCAATCAGGCTACTTTCTTCTACTTTTATTTTTAACTTAATATTAGTAGATTTGTAGGATTTGAATTTCTATAATATAAATTTATTAAATGCATAGATTTATTTTGTGCTAGAATAGATTTATTTTGTATTAAAATAGAATTATTTGGATGCCGAATAATATGCATGTATATTATTTTCTTTAAGATTTTCCATTAATTGAATTAATAGATTTATTGTTTATTTATATGATATATTGCTAACAATCCAAAGAAGTATCTGCTTTTGTTAGTAATATATAATTAATTAAATTTTTTATTACAATTGTGGCATATTAGATTTTAATTGCAATAATTGTTTTTGCTAGCACATCATTAATAATAAATTATTCTAAAGAGGTAATAATTTAGTTAACCTCCAAGAGGTTTATTATACCTCCATTTGGACTCCTCAAGGAGTAATTTTCAGATCCCATTCAAACGGAAAATTCGGAAATTGGTTGATACATAATAATTAATCTATTGAATTGACCTATTAGATCTCAATCAATTATTTTAATAAAGGAATAAATCTTTTAATTCATTGAATTGACTTATTAGATCTCAATCAATTATTCTAATAAAGAAATAAATATTTTAATTCATTGAATTGACATCTTAATTACATAATTGATTTGCTACAAAATTAGTAATTAATTATTCTAATAAGAAAATAAATCAATTCTAATATATATAATTTATTGAATTGATAAATTAGATTTCAATTACAATAATTGTTTTGCTAGAATTAAATTTAGTAATCAATTGTTACTAATTCGGAAAGATCAAATGAAAAAAAATCAAAAATTAGTTAATCCATTTAAATTTGCATTTAGGTTATTTTAAATATTGAATTTGTGTGATTTCTAGTGGTTATATCCACTAACTAATAGTGTCTAAGAAAAGCTTGTCAAAAAGGCATACGTGCCTAAGAAAGGCTGGTACTTAAGTGAGCCTAGTGCTCCACCACCGATCTGGAGCTGATCTGGCTATTAGTTTTTTGGATATATCAATTAGACATCCAAAGTTCAATATAAATATTAGTGCAATCTTTTGACATAGATTTTTTGCCTTCAATCAGGTTTCTGTCTCTATTCTGTAACCCTGATCCTATGGCCTCAAACACTAGTGACCACCTTAGTGCCAAACCTGAAAAATTTGATGGCCATAACTTTAGGAGGTGGCAGAACCAAATGCGGTTCTGGCTCACCACATTAGGGTTAATCTCAGCCATAGGTGAAAGTACTACCGAAGTTGATAATGGGTCCAACCCAACTACCTCTTCCAACACTGAACATTCTGCCTCCACTGTCACACCCTCTAGACACCTGATGAGATAGATTATCATTGTATCCATAGAATCCTAGGTGCTCTTTCTGAGAGGCTGTATGATATCTATTACACAGCCAAGAGTGCCAAAGAACTCTGGGACACCCTAGATAACAAATATGGTCTTGATGATGCTGGGGTAAAGAGGTTCAAGGCCTCCGATTTCAATAAGTTTAGGATGGTGGACTCAAAGCCTATGAATGACCAAATTCATGAATTTGAAACCCTGATCCACCAGCTTAGGGCTAATGGAACCAATTTGGATGAATCATTCCAGGTAGCCTGTCTGATAGATAAACTACCTACTTCCTGGTCTGATTTTGCCAAGACCCTGAGCCATACCCAAGGAGTTCTCACCCTAACCCAAGTCTTAAACTCCATTAGGATTGAAGAGCAGCATAGGCTCAGAAATAATACCTCTACTGGACCCAAAAATAATGCATATAATGTAGAGGCTACTCCTAAGAAAAATCAGAACCGACCCTTCCGTAAGAATTTCAAGAAGAAACCCTACAACCCTAGAAACCCTAACCACCACTACAATGGGAAGCCTATTCAATCCCAGGAGCAGAAGAAGAAAAAAGAGGAAGGTGGTGCTCGTTTCTGTTATGTGTGTGGTCGGACCAACCATTTGTCTCCCCAGTGCTTCTATAAGAAAACTGCACCTCTTCAATCTAAGAAGAAGGGTCCACACACATCCAGTGCTCAAGTCAACATGGTGACTTCCGGCGCTGGCTCCTCTGAGACAGCTTTCAGGTCTGTTTCCTTCACTCCTGAAGTTAACATGACTTTACAAGCACTTGATTGGTGGATTGATACCGGAGCTGGTATTCATATTTGTTCGGATCGCTCCTGGTTTTCTTCTTACCAGATCTCAAGTGGAGGAGCTGTGATCATGGCAAACAGCTCGGAGGCGCGTGTGTTAGGAGTAGGACGTGTGGACTTAAAGCTTACATCTGGAAAAGTCCTGTCCCTGCACGGCGTCCAACATGTTCCAGTTGTTAGGAGAAATCTCATTAGTGGTTCCTTGCTTGTCCAGCAAGGCTTTCGTCTTGTTTTTGAGTCCAATAAGGTTGTAATTTCTCATGGTGTAATGTTTATTGGAAAAGGATTCCTTAGTGAAGGATTGTTCAAGTTGAATGTAATAGCTCCTTTAATAAATGAAAATCATTTGATTATGAATATAGAACCCCCTTCTATTTGGCATGGTAGATTAGGTCATGTAAATTATAATTCAATTAAGCAACTTATGAACCTAAATCTAATACCAAAAAGTGATCTTAAGAACCATGAGAAATGTCAAATTTGTGTAGAAGCTAAACTCCCTAGGAAGCCTTTTAAATCCGTTAATAGTGATTCAGATCTATTAGAGTTGATCCATAGTGATGTTTGTGACTCTGGTAGAACTTCTAGAGGAGGTAACAAATATTTTGTGACCTTCATAGATGATCTATCCAAATTCTGTTATATCTATCTAATTAAAACCAAGGATGAGGTGCTCAGCAAATTTAAAATATTTAAGATCGAAGCTGAGAACCAACAAGAAAAGAAAATTAAAATTCTGAGATCAGATCGGGGAGGTGAATATACATCCAATGATATAACTCAATTTTGTGAAGATCATGGAATCATTCATGAAGTGACTGCACCCTATTCTCCCCAATCAAATGGAGTAGCAGAAAGGAAGAATAGGACTTTAATGGATATGGTGAACTCCATGCTTATAAGCTCAGGAGTGCCAGAAAATTTGTGGGGGGAAGCTCTTGTTTCAGCCTGTTATATCCTTAATAGGATTCCCTCTAAAAATAATGATCTAACACCATATGAAGTTTGGAAACATAGAAAACCTAATCTTAGCTATTTGAAAGTGTGGGGGTGCTTGGCAAAAGTTAAAATACCTGATTTTAAGAGAAAGAAAATAGGGCCTAAAACAGTGGATGCCATATTCATAGGTTATGCAGCCAATAGTAATGCCAATAGATTTCTAGTGATAAATTCAGAAGAAAGTGATATTAGTAACAACACCATCATAGAAGCCAGAGATGCAACATATTTTGAAGACACCTTTCCACTTAAGACTAGAGTAGATAGTGGTATAGCTAGTAGCTCTAGTAGAATAAGGACAAGTGAAGTAGAAGTAGAAGCAGAACCTAGAAGGAGTAAGAGATCCAGGGTAGAGAAAATATTTGGAGATGACTTCTATACTTTTCTTATAGAGGACTCTCCAACTACCTTTGAGGACGCAATGAAATCCTTGGATTCACCTTTTTGGAGAGAAGCTGTGGACAATGAGATGCAGTCAATTATCCAAAATCATACTTGGGAATTGACCGATCTTCCTCCTGGTTGTAAAACTATAGGGTGCAAATGGATCTTTAAGAAGAAACTTAGGCCTGATGGCTCTGTAGATAAATTTAAGGCTAGATCAGTTGCCAAGGGCTTTACTCAGAGACCTGGGGTAGATTTCTTTGATGTTTATGCACCTGTAGCTAGGATAACTACTATTAGGGTCCTTATAGCATTAGCCTCCATTCATAGATTAGTGATTCATCAGATGGATGTTAAGACAGCTTTTCTAAATGGAGACTTAAATGAAGAAATTTATATGGACCAACCAGAGGGATTTAAAACCCCAGGCCAAGAAAATAAAGTTTGCAGACTAGTCAGATCTCTTTATGGTCTTAAACAAGCACCCAAGCAATGGCACTTGAAATTTGATGAAACCATAATGACATTTGGATTTGAAATCAATAGCACAGACGAATGTGTATATCATAAGAGAGTTGGACACAAATTTGTGATCTTGTGCCTTTATGTAGATGATATACTGATCTTTGGGACAGATCTTCAGATAATTGATGAAGTAAAACAATTTTTAAGTCATAAGTTTGATATGAAAGACTTGGGACAAGCTGACTTAATTTTAAATACCAAAATAATTAGAAGTGCAAAAAGTATTGAGTTATCCCAAAGTCATTATGTTGACAAGATACTTAATAAATTTAATTATTCCGATTGTTAGCCTGTCTCTACTCCATTTGATCCCTCTACTCATCTTAAGAAGAACTTAGGAACTCCTGTCCTTCAAAGCCTATATGCTCAAATCATAGGCTCACTAGGATTCCTAACAAACTACACCAGGCCAGACATAGCATATGCTGTAAATAGACTTAGTAGATATACTATTAATCCAAATAGAGATCACTGGACAGCATTAGAGAGAATTCTTAGGTATCTTAAGGGTACCAAGTCCTATAGTTTGCACTTTAGTGGGTTTTCTGCTGTTCTAGAAGGCTATAGTGATGCCAACTGGATCAGCGATACCTTAGATGTTAAATCCACCACAGGATACGTCTTTCTCCTAGGAGGTGCTGCTGTGTCTTGGAAATCTACCAAACAAACCTTAATATCTAGGAGTACCATGGAGTCTGAACTGATAGCTTTAGACACTACTAGCACTAAGGCTGAGTGGCTCAGAGATCTACTAATAGACCTTCCTGTAGATGAGTCATCTTTACCACCTGTCTCCTTACATTGTGACTGTAAATCTGCAATAGATAAGTGCAACCAAGAAAATGCCAATGTAAAAATGAACAGGCACTTAAAAGTGCGTCATAAATCATTAAGATATAAATTGAAAAATAATGTTGTTGCCTTAAATTTTGTTAAATCAGAAAATAACTTGGCTGATCAGCTTACTAAAGGCTTGTCTAGAACAGTAGTTCTAGAGTCGTCGAGGGGGATGGGGCTTAGCCCATAAAGATAGATCACCACGGTGGGAACCCAACCTTAAAAGGTTCAATGGGTAGAAACAAACCGGAGTGTGACTAAGAGGAGCACTATTTCATGTTTTCCTCATCCCTATGGCGCTAGTGCTCATAAAAGCAAGCGGTAGGATGAGTCCGTTTGTATAACTCTTAATGAGTCCGAGACCCAAGTGGCAGGAGCTTCCTTGCTAGCTTCCTTATTAGGACTCACCTATATGTGCAGTCGTGAGGCCGCGATTATGGGAAATGGGCGATTCCCTAAAAAGCACATGATAGATATCTGCGCATGGCCATAACAGCGCAACCCGCTTAGAACCCAGATCGGGCTATATTATGTGTGCTGTTGATTTAATCTGAGCCATGGACCGAGGTTCAAGGTTAAGACCACCTTGGCTCCACAGATGTAATCAATTGTCACTAAGTGAAGGTTCAAACCGAAAGGTACCTACACCTATTACATAATATAAGATATCCAGCATTTTATTTTGATTTTAAAATTATTTAAGTTTTTTTTTGTGGGGGATTGTTGAAAAAAAAAACCTTAAATGCGCACGCGGCCAAAATCTCGGGCCGCGTGCGCGTTTGAGAAAAAGGTAACGCCCAGCGAGCGTTACGCATTTGAAAACGGACGCGTTTGAAAACGCGTCCGCAAAAGACCAAATTGCCCCTGTAAAAACCCCTATTTAAACCCCTTGATTTCATCTCTTTGAGAGCACGAAAAATTTGAGAAAAATAGTGGAAAAATTCTGAAGAAATTCTTCTTCCTCTTAGCCACTTCCGATTTTTTGTTTTTACATTTTTATTCAGTTTATTTTGTTTTTTTTTTCTTCCGCTCTTTGCTGGATCTGCAAGTCCGATCGGGTTCGCTTTGACTTCTTCCGAGACGTGCCGAAGAAGAAGTTGTAGGGTCGTCGTATCTCCGAGAAGGATTGCCGGGTGACCCGTACGTGGGGGCAAATACTTCTTTGGGACAGCGTCTACGCGCTTCGACCTGCCTTCAATCAGGCTACTTTCTTCTACTTTTATTTTTAACTTAATATTAGTAGATTTGTAGGATTTGAATTTCTATAATATAAATTTATTAAATGCATAGATTTATTTTGTGCTAGAATAGATTTATTTTGTATTAAAATAGAATTATTTGGATGCCGAATAATATGCATGTATATTATTTCCTTTAAGATTTTCCATTAATTGAATTAATAGATTTATTGTTTATTTATATGATATATTGCTAACAACACATACCACAACCATGACTAACTGTCTTTAGCCCGACTATTTGTGGTTGGCTAATGATGGAATCGACTTCCTGACAATCATTCTTGTCACTATTTTCTTATGCATGGGAATTTTCTCCTTTTGTTGTTTTTGTTATGAATTTCTTGATTGTTGGCTAATGATGGAATTGAATTCCTGATAATCATTCTTGCTGCTATTTTCTTATGCATTGCAATTTTCTCTTCTTATTGTTTTTGTTCTGAATTTCTTGTTCTCTTCTCATTTCTTGACCTTTAATCTTAACGGTGGTTTGGGTGATACCAGGGTGAGTCAATTCTTTCCTTCAGTTCTGCCTGTTATGGTATTGTTTGTGTCTTTAGGATCCACAATAGGACACTCGATATACCCAGCATTGCCATGTCATTGCACTTTGAAGCCAGGATGTTATGTGACGGTTATTCAAGCAAGCTGACCCATTGAATAAAGTGCTGCTAAACTATGTCAAAAAGGCTACATATTCATTCTATTAGTTTGCCATGCTACTTCAAAATATAATTACAAGAAGGGCTTTAATACTGTGACAAAGAAGTTAATTGAAGTTGGATGCTATCATGTTGCTGAAGGGATGCTGCCCTCATATTTGGCATATTTAAACTTGTTGGGATCTTTTGTGAAAAGGATAATGGATACAACTGAATATATGGCTATGTATGTGTCTGAATAATTGGCTTCATGTGTTCCTCTGTTTGAACTTTGGTCATGGGGGTAAATGAGCTTCGAATAGTTATGTTAAACAACAACTTTACTTACTGTTCTGATTGGTCTCAACTTCTTAAGATTCCATCCTAGAATTTCATGCAGAAAAGAGGAGAAAATGTGAGTTATGGCTCCCATTACAAAGAAAATGTAGTTCATCTGCAAATGTGAGTTATGACTCCGATTACAAAGAAAATGTAGTTTATCTGCAAGTTAACAAGACCTTACCTTGAAGTCTGGTCTTGAAAGGTTAACAATGGTTGAAGTATGAGTGAGTTCTTGAGAATACGAACATATTTTGATATTTTGAGAGATCAGTAATCTTTGCATCTCAAAAGAAGATTTAGGAACCAAAAGTTGTAAGGTTGGTTGGCACCATCCTCTCTAGGTGAGAGGTCCCAGGTTCAAACATGAGTGATAGTGAATAACCACCATATTGTCAAAAAGAAAAAAAAATATTAGTAGAGATAAGGAAGTTCAAAGACCAAAAATGCTAACATCAACAATTTCATGAAGGAATTTGATGCTGTAAGTCGGAACGTGAAAAGATAATGATGAAATACCGATTTGGAGAAAACAAGTGTACACCATTGTTGTCAGTGACAATACAGGACAGTTTTACTTTGCTCTGAAGTGAGTAATAGTAGATTGGAATGCTGAATACTTTGATAGATTTGAACTACTATGGAAAATGCAAATGCCGATGAATGAAGAATTTGGATATCACGAACAAAAATATTTAGATCAAAAGCTATAAGCATTCAGCATTCAGGAGCTAGAGCATTTGTCTTACTAGTTTGGAGAGACACATTGTTTTATGTCAATGACTCAATTCCCAATGGGATATTTTGCAGGACTTTAGGATGGGGTACCATCCCCAGTGTTGGGACAGGACCACCCTGCCATTATCCTAGCATCTTGATTGGTACGTCTTAGGACATCTCCTATCCTGAGTGTCAGGATAAGGTAACATGGTGGTGCATCCTGTTCCATGGAAAAATTGGAAAAGTCTCGTCTCACAAAATTTAAAACCTTGTTTTACGTATAGGCACTGTTGGAGCATAAGCTATTCAGGCCAACCATTGAAAAGAGAGTTATTAAAATTCTGACATGTGCTTCCTTTCATTGTTTATATAGATTCCACCTTATTGAACTTTTACAAGTGATAGGTTATATAACTTTGGGGACCACATAATATTGTAAAAGTGACCTTGGACATCATATTGTGACATTATATCACTGCAAGCAAGTTAACTACATTTTTGCAAAGAACATAGGTAAGTGGTACAGCGGTTATAGTTCTGATTATCCAAAAGAACTAGTATTACCCCAGGCTCTGTGCAGGAATATTTAAAAAGGGAGGATAAATTAATTTTTGGATCATATTTTAAACTGGAAAGAATGAAAATTTATGCAATGTCTATTTAGTGGGATGCCAGAAAAAGGAAGCTCAACCTACATGATAAAGAAACAGCTAGAAATACAAAATTCATGACGAGAACATCTAAAATAAAGGAGATAGGAGGAAAAATAATTGAAAGAATGAGTTATCCATAAAGCATCTTCAAGGCTTATGTCTGCCTATGCGACTTAAATTCTAAGTGACTAACTCTTCTTCAAAATCTTATTTGAATTAATAATTTCCCTTTCAGTTAATTTGATAGATGCAACAATTTCTATAATAAGCACTAGATAATAAAGACAAGAGGAAAACCATCCATAGAAAGGATACATAGAAAGGGAAAGCAATGTTAAATATGGAAATAGATATGTAAAATTGCTAAGAAAATATAAATGCTAATGTATTTTAACAAAATTAAGCAACATTAATGGCCTTCAACATAGAAGATAAAATAGAATAGAATAGGAATATACATGTCTTTGCATATATAATATCTTAGTTAATCATAAATTCAATGGACTCTTATTACCAAAACTAATATATGGAATTCAAAGATACAACATGTGAAAATGGCACAATCTTTTTCACCATCATGTCATCAGCAAGATGAAAAGAAAATAATACTTCAAAATTCAAGGAGTGGATAGAACTGCTGTCTTATCACTAATTAGTAATGGTTTGAAGATCTCATATATTGGTTTCTCAGGCATTCTTAAATGCAATACAGAAAGAGAAATAGTTGAAGGTTTTAAAAATCTTGCTTCCAGTATTTCACAGCAGCTATCAATAACTTCAAAAAATACTAAGGGTGAGGGAGAAAATAAAAGGATCAGACAAACATATGGATGCTTATATGTATAGAGCCTGCATAATCTAATTTGACATATTTGGATTTTGGAGTACATTTCAATCAAATTGAATCACTTACCTATTCATGTCACTCGTTGAATAGTAGGAAGCACACTCCATGGGAGCATAACAAAATGCTACTCGACGATTAGAATGTCTGCAGCCTCAAATAATGCTTCTGACAACATTGGCCTTATTTGAACAGTTGTGATGAAACGATGGGAACAACCCAAGAGCTGTGCAACCTTGGTCCAGCAAAATTTACTTAACTCCTAGGACAATTCATTCAATAGATGGCACTGTACATTCCGCACCTGCATTAGAACAAACATCACATCTCCCAATCCCATCAAATCAACTCTAGCCTGAGAATAAACATCACAGGCCCAAATCCCACAAGTCCAGCATTGGGAACAACAATGAAGCCACTTAACCTGAATATGGATGTTAATGATCAAAGAATCACTTAACATGAGTAAAGCCAAGACGTTCAGTCCCTTAGGAATAATACGTCAAACAAATGATATGCAGGTACAACATTCTCTACAACAAAAACTATTAGGTATTATATTTTTTTATTCTCAATTCTCCATGGTAGTTACACATATTTCTTAAACAACTTTTTTCCACTTCCCATTCAAACCATGCCCTAAGATCGAAGTATTCTATGAAACAAAACTCTTGGAGACATTCCATTTAATGCCTTAAAGCCTCAACCAAGGAACCAAGTGCCTCAAAGATATTAATCAAATAATTCCCAGGTTATAGATATGATCCAGAAAAACATTTATAAAACATTCTTGTGGAATCTCAGGATGGAGATTGTGATGGGCTTCATCCATGGCCAGAGAGAGAGAGAGAGAGAGAGAGAGAGGGGCAGGTGGTGGTGGTTGGTTGGGGGGGGGTGTGGAAGTGGGGAGGGGAGAGATGGGGATATGGGTATGTGGAGCTGGGTTGATGTAACTTGATTGACAGATCCACAGTGCAACTGATTATGGAGTGCTTCTGCCATTGCAGTTTCATTTTGGTGGATGGATTAGTCATGTTGATTTCTGTCCTTGCATCTCAAGAGCAGTTACCTAGACTTGGAAAGTAATACCTCTTTTAGAATGTTAACATTTGCACTCTCAGGTTTTGGAAAGAGACTTCACCCGAGAGGAAGATGGCTCATCAAGAACATTGACCATTCCTTCAGTTTCTGTAATTAGACAGCTGGCTTCGGCTATTGAGTAAGCTCTTTTTACTGGAAACTTTTCTTCATTTGATCTCAATGACCATTAGAAGATCTAGTATAAAATATGCAACCATAGCTGAATTACTAGATGAAAATGGGAAATGAATGACTTAAGTCTCATACAGACTGATATGAGGAGATCCTTTTTTCCCGCTTCTACACAATTAAGTATCTATATCTTTGGTATAACAATAGATACATGTAAATATATGTAATTGCTTTTTTGCTTCCTGTAGCATGGCATGTTTCTGGACACCTATGTTATGATGAATTAAATTCTCTTTTGTCAGATGATCTAAATTCTACTGCTCTTTTGATATGCTACCTTGCCTTGAAAGTTTTCACAAGTTTTTGCTTCAAAGAAAGTTTTCAGAACTTTCCATTCTCCTGGGTCTGCTACTAGCTTTCTTTATTCTAGTAATTTACACTTTGCATTACATACTATCTATCTGTATGTTTTCATGTCAAATTCAATGTTTTGCTATGTCAGCCTAAGAGAAACTCATAATGAAATGTTTGGTGTCTTTACCCATCTTCACATCCCCCCCCCCCCCTCCCCAAAGAAACAATAGAAGGCCATGCAACATTAGTGTATTCCTCTCTCACAGATACAAACATAAAACTTTGCTAACCTCTGCCTATTGATGATGCACTTTATGAGGAGAGGTGAGGATATGGTGGAGGAGATGATGGTTACTTAGTTGAACGTTGATTAACAGGAGATTACTGGACTGCATGCAGTAGCTCAGCAGTTTATGCTAAACCCTTGGACAACAGTCCCATGCAAGGATACTGTGAAACTTGAGGAAGAGCTAATTTAGGTCCTTTAAGAGTTGGTTTTTCGCTTCATTAATGCAGCAAGCAGCCCAATGCACACGTGATAGGGATTTTCAACCTTCAAAACAGCCATAAAGACAATCCCCCAAAGAAACATGGGAAAAAGTAATAATATGCTGTATATCCATGTCTAAATATGTGTAAACATACATATATACAGTATAAAGCATTTTCTTGCAATATTTTTCTTATAGAATGCATATATACCAATAAGGCAGTGTGAAGCTTTAGAGTAAACCTCAAGAAAAATTATTTTTTAGAAATAAATTGACATAATTTTAAGTATTAAACAGGTTGCCACAAAAAGTTCTCTCTCATTGGAATGATAACAACCTTAGCTCCAACCTTTAACAGGATGGGTGATCAAGAAAGATCGACAAACTCCACCACTTGAGCTGAAAGAGCAATAATATATGTTGTGGCTTCTATTACATTTATTGTGAATTTAGTAAAAGTTTAACAAATTATAATAGATCTCGCAGTGGCTTAATTGTTTATGTTCACATTGGTTTACCTGGAAATGCTACATATTGAAATAGTTCAAAGATCTGATGTGCAAATGAAGTACTTGAAAGAAAGAATCATTGAATTTGTACTATCTGTTGCCTGGATGATCGCCTAGGTTCCTGGACAACCACCAGGCTAGTCTGTTGCCCATAGTTGCCTAGGCTATTTGACAACCATGGATACTTTGGTTGAAAATGGAGGCTGATGTGGTTGTGAACTCTATCTTTAAATAGTGCAAGTAGGAATATAGAGGATTTAAAAGAAAAGGAGAAATTTAGTAGTGGGAATAAGGCTAGTAAGTAACATGAAGTTTGCATTATTTTTTATTTTTCATTACAGTCATTAAGGATGAGAAAGATTTTTACTAGCTAAGAAAGATCATAAAGGGACAAAGTGCGACATCTTGTAAAGAATATTAAGATTAACAAAAGACAAGTAGAATGCTAATAAATTTTTTTGAAAGTGACAGAACCTGGATCTTATAATTAGGATGAGAACTGAAAGAAGGGTTGTAGGAATAGGACGGTTTAGCGATTAGCATAGCCAAGGTTTAGACGATTTAGAAAAGATGAAGCTTGTCAATGATTACAGGGTTTAGGTCTGACGTCCACCTGATATGGGAAGTAAAATATTTGCCTAGTGCTGTGTGAACTTTTCCTTCTTGATAGTTACCAACTGACCTTTATTGTTGATGATGGTTATAATGTTGCATTTTCATGCCATAATTCCCATCCCAAGTACTAATAATGTATAGAGTTTCTTCATGACACAACATCTAGAAACATCTAATTCAAGGTCCGTCATACCGGTACTGGTCGGCGTACCGGTTCCGTACCGGTCCGAAACGGTCCCGTACCGGTCCGAACCGGTCCCGTACCGGTCCGAACCGGTCCCGTACCGGTCCGAACCGGTCCCGTACCGGTCCGAACCGGTCCCGTACCGGTCCGAACCGGTCCCGTATCGGTTCTTCAACAATAAACTACCGATACCGGATTCCACGCTGATCCGGTACTGGTCTCAGGCCGGACCGGTACGGCAGGCCATGATCTAATTTCTTCATGACCTTTTTTCCATCATTTGAATTTCTATTCTTTTGTGAAATTTGTTCTCTTATCCAAGTCTTGATGTTTTATGCTACTTCCCCTGTAGGAGTGGAAAAAATTTTAAGTCTATTAATGATATTTTGACACTTGTGGGAGATCCTTCACCTATCAAAGAGAAGACTGGCTTAAGCTTGTCTGTTGTAATGTCATTAGTTCTTCGTGAAAAGGAAGAGAAATTGAGTTCTGAGTTCTGTGGTGACGAGGAATTCCATTCTTTGATATGCTCTCTGTTTAAGTCAGGTAGGGTCATCACAGGTCACGCTCTGCTTTTTTGTATTGCAATTTTACTACAGCTAAAGTTCTGTAGTGTCGCTTGATGATCCTTCACTTCCATTGTAATATTTGCAAGACATTCGCAGAGGAACACTCGCCCACAAGGAATAATGGATTTTTCTCAGAGATTCTTCCTACAACCACTTTGCTGAAGGATCTTCATGGTGCACCACCAGAAAGTTTTGTTGTTCAACTCTCTCAAATTATTGGGTGCTTTAAATCCCTGCAAAAGATGGCTTTATTTTGGCGGCGTGTCATTGTCGAAGTAAGCAGATGGCTTTTGTCATCTCATTGTTGGGAAAAGTGATATGATATCTATAACATTTTTCTCTGGTTTTTGCCCTTAAGAATGATTATAATCTTTTAAGAAACTTTTGTATTCCATTGGCCGTAACTATCTTCTTTATTCTCACAGCTGAGGAAATTATGGTCAAAAGGACAATCGATACCTCGAATGCCATTAGATGCATATCCTGACTTGAATTCCTGTCTCCTGCATCAGAAGTTACAAGTTATTAATTGTTGTATTGCCAGGAAACAGCACCGAACTATTGCCAAAGAGTCATTGGATTCTGTACTGAAAGAAGCCAGTCTGGACAGTGTACATTTATCCAATCATCCAGGGAAACTGTCTCCAAATCACAATATTTATGTTAGAACCAGCATGGGAGAGTATGTTCTTAGACTTGGTGCTATTCATCCATGTCAAAATTTAACTATGTTGGAAACTGATGAACCCATATACTCCCCAGTTACTCAGGTACTAACTTCTGAGGATTTATTCTCTGGAAATTTACAAGATGTTGATTTGAAATTTTCCAAATGACATTTGATCTATGTACCGCCACTCATATGCAGGAGGGTCCTGTACTAACAGAGGAACTTATCAAAGAAATAGAGGAGTTTGTGATGCATACTGGGAGGTCTGTATGTTTGACTCCAGTTACCTACTAAAGACCACCATATCATTATATTTCCCTACTTTGAAACAACAATTTTGATGCCCTTTCTAGATCCATGTTAAATCAAACATTAGACTTTTGCTGAATACGGAGCAGTGTGGTAATTTAATGCCCGTCACACTTTGCACATAGAAATTTTTATTTTTGTGTTTTTTTATTAGTAAGATTTTCATTTTATGATCTGGAAAATCCTTCCATCTAATAATGTTATAATATATGTGATGATTAGGCATTTTGGATACAAAGGTTGAAAAAATATGAGTGTATACTAGTAGTCCATGAGAGTAGGTATCTGGTCAATTAGAGCTAAATGTTTATTTATCCTTTCTAGGGCATGCTTATTCAT
The DNA here is from genome assembly GCF_009389715.1 of Phoenix dactylifera. NCBI lineage: Eukaryota > Viridiplantae > Streptophyta > Magnoliopsida > Arecales > Arecaceae > Phoenix > Phoenix dactylifera. The sequence goes on from NC_052402.1 coordinate 19,506,692, forward strand.
GTTTTCATTGATTTGGAGAAAAGATAAAGAATGGTTAATTCTGGGTAGGTGAGGCGACAAACATATTGCTCTTCTGCAATAAACTAGCTGTGAACAAAACTTAATTGGATTTCTCAAAATGGGCCTGAAAAGATGGCAAATATGCTGAGGAGGCGGCAAAAGGCTAGGAGGAAGCATGTGGACCTCCTTATCTAGTTGGTTTTATGATTTGGGGTCACTAGTGAATGATGGTAATTGGTATCAATAGTTGCATGGTAGCATTTTGACTATTGAAGAAACCTCTTCTAGTACCAACAGTAAACTCCTAGCTGCCACTTATGAGGCTTCCTATCAATTTATCAAGCGAGAGAGTGTTTTGCGAACTTTTAGTATTGCTTAGGAGATGGAATATTTCTTAGGGTAAGTGAAGAAGATTTTACACTTGCCTACTCTGGAAAGCGGTAAGGTCATATTATTCATGCGCACAAACAGAGGTATAAACTCTTGCGAGTTGCGACCAAGTAACACCAACAGTCTTCTGATAAGTCATGGAATACAATATGATTCATGTAAATACACACATGAGATTATATTTGTTTATGAATATATCTATCCATCATTTCTATATGTATATCCCATCATGTTTATGTGTCATTGCAGTCCTACCAACTGAAATTCATTAGTACAGTATTCACATCTATTTGAAAGTTTCAGAGGTTTCTCTTATATGCATTGTGAGTGATTGCAAAGTTAGCCTTCTTTGATAAAGATAAGTACTTTAAATTAATTTTCTGCTGAATCCGAGTCCAACTGCATTTGTGAGTCCTGAGATATGTTGAGATAGATGTCTGGTTAAATTAGAGGCAACAGGGAGGGGATTGAGGGATATTAGAGGAGCCATATAAGTTGAGCCTATTTATGAGAAAGTGATGGAGAATGGGGTAAGTAATTGTGGAAAAATTTAATGTATATCACACTTATTCTACAAAAGATGACATTTTTACAAATAAATCGTGAGCGTTACACCCACTAGAAAGTGGTTTTAATTTTGTAAAGATTTTATTCTTTTGTTAAGTCCATAAAACAAATATTGATGTCTTAAAGACCCTAATTAGTTTTGTTCGGACCCCATTTGGAGGGGTAAAGACCAAGATTGAAAGATGATGAACCATCTAGAAATCTAGTTCTTCCACCACATAAAATTGACTATCTCATGGGAATTTGATTTTATCCTAAGAATTAATTATGAACTTTCTTTTTCTCAAGAACAACTTTATACTAATTATCTAGTGGATAAGTGTAATTAGATAAACTATAATTTGGAAATACATAAAAATTAGAAATAAGTAATCACTTTAAAGAAGCTTTCTACTGAGTCTGTAAAGTATATCTTATCTTGTGGCCACTTGATATGACATTTCTCTAGATGTATCTATACAAAACTATGAACTCCATCAATGTTACATATAAGACAAACAGATACATGGCGAGCAATAATATGATGAGCATGGTGGATTACACTTGGACATGAAATGTGAAATAGCAGGACTGTAAACAAATGATACAACACAATTCTCTTTACCATTGTTACTTGTTGATGCTAAATCCACATCTTGCTTACATCCATTAGTGCAATTAATTTTAATGGTCTATTGTACTTCTATGCTCAGTGTTGGTGCTGGGTGTTCTCAACTCCTCTCCGACATGCAAGCTTTCAAGGCAAGTCCACAATCATTTTCAGCAATACATTAACATTCTGTAGTTTGTTTTTCTTTCTGGGTTGAGTATGTCAAAGTGCAGAGATGTGCATACATATTGGATAACTCTAAATATATATCATCTATCAGGCTGCAAATCCTGGGTGTATTCTGGAAGACTTTATAAGATGGCACTCTCCACCAGACTGGATGGAAATGGTGTCAGATGATCAGGCTAATGATTCAGTTGATGGAGAAGGCTCATCTAGACAAGGCCGGCTAAGTGAAAGAATGCAAAAAGAAGGTGTCTTTTTCCTTTCAACAATAAATTTATCACATAAATGATTATTATTAATGATTTTATTTCATGAGAATTGTATATTGTCATCTAATTGAAGAAAAGAGATCTTGTGAAATCTAAGAATAAACTGTGTTCATGCATATCTAGGTTATTTATTGACTATGTAAGTTATGACAAAAATGCTGTAGCCATTTATAGGTAATTTGTGGCGTGAACTATGGGAAACTGCCAAAGCATTGCCTGCTGTCAAACAAACACCACTCTTCGATGAGGATTTGGCGGTGTAAGTACAGAGACTTGTTTATGGGATTATATTTACTTGAATATTGTTCGAGAGATAATGTCTAAGCCATTTGATTTTGAAGTGAAAGCATCTTAACCACCTTGGAGGACATCCCACCATCTGAGCTCTATGAGCAGCTCTACATCTCTGTGGTAAGTCCTATATATTTAGTTTTGGTTTATTTATTGTGTTTTCTCACTCCAATTGTACTTCATATTTCTTTTAGCTCCACTTCCTAATCAGGATTTCTATCTTTGAATAATTATCAGATTTCTAAATAAATAACAGTATACAGTGTTAGATTACATGTAGTTATTTTGGTGTGAATTTTGCAGGCTAAAGCTAGTTCTTGTAATCCTTCCTACTTTCTGTGAGAACTCTATCTGTTCTCTCCTTCCAATTTGTGAATTAATCGCATGTGCTCGATGTTAGAGTCCCACTTATATGCCATGAAAATTTCGAAATAATTTTCAGATTGCAGCGGAAAAACATATGCGGGATCCGTTCATCGCATGAACGTGTTTTAAAACCTTTCGTTTGTAGATAGATTAGAATTAAATTATTTTAAACCATTTTAAAATCATTAAGAAGATTAGATCTTCACCTTGTGCGGGTAGATGGTCTCCGCATCTGATTCACGTGGTATTTGATGAAGGTTCAGTGGAAGCCGCACACGCGTCCGGCCTCTACAGGTATCCACACAAAGTACTGACTCGATCGAAGCCTTTGGATCTCATCGGGGTGCTAGCTCCCTTGCAGAGATGGCTATGGATGGCTGAAGTCCTCTCCTTTGAATCAACTTTTGATTGGCTTGAGAGGAGGAAGAAGAAGGAAATGCTAAGGAAGAAGAAACAAAGGCTCTTCGCAGCCTTTTACTTTCCCTTGCGCTAGAACCAAAAGAAGAAGAGAAAGGAGATGACGCCACCTTTATTTTCTTCCCTTGCTCTTGTGGCTGAATGGAGGAATGGGAGATGGTTCCTTGCTGCCAAAAATTCCAAGAAAAACCATGAAAAAATTCGTAGCCCCTTTGAACCCCTCTTTTATGGTGTGTGGATAGAGATGAGCTCCTAAATTTTAGGAGCTCATCTTTATCCCTTTGTGAATTCAAATTAGGAGGGGGGTGGCCCCTCCTTTTTCCTTCACGCCACCAACCAAGGGAGGGGTGTAGGCCCCTCCCTCTTCTCCCATTTGGTTAGCCCCACTTAATCAAATTAAGTGGGGATTGGGTCAGGACTAGTTCTAGGTCCAATCCTATTCAAAATAGGACTAAGTGTACCTAATTTAATTCCTCCAAATCCTAATCCAATTAGAATTTAATTGAACCATGACTCAATGAAACTCTTCAATCCTAATCTAATTAGGAGTCATTTAATTAATTAGATTAAAATTAAAATTAATTAGGACTTAAGAAAATCCTAATCTAATTAGGACTTGTCTAAATTTCAGCCCTAAGATAATTAGGACTTTAGAAATCCTATTTCAAGTAGGACTCTAATTTAATTTGAAATCCTAATCCAATTAGGACTCCATAAATCCCACTCCAAGTAGGACTCATGATCAAGTCCAATTAATTAAATCCAATTAATTAAATTAAATTGCAATCCGATTGCAATTATTCCTTCTTCTAACCACTAACTCTTAGCGGGTTAACCATTTATCAATCTAATTGATCATATGTGATTCTTAATCACAATTCAACCATCGGATCGGTCAATACTTCTAATGTGTGTGACCCCATAGGTTCCATTCTGACTGGTAGTGAGATATATTGTGATCTCTATCACAATATCATTGAAAACTTCTTTCAATGGGTTGAAACAATTCCAAATCAACTCACCAAAGATTATCGACCATCGAGATGATCCCTGTGAGTCTCACCATCCACCAGTGACACCTAGCAGTATGTAGTGGCTACCCAGCAGAATAGAATGATGAACCTCTAGGTGCAGTTATCGTATGATACAGTCCTTCTATCGTGGATCCTTACAGATCGGAGGTCATGGATAACTCGTCAAACCCCGTCGTCTGTCATATGTCTAGATTTATTCGACTTGAGTTCGATAGTGAAACTCTTTCTCCACTTTATATTACTGCCCTGGCCAAGGTCTTAGAACTCAGTCTAATAAATCACATAGGATCACTCCTCTTCTATCAAGGTCGATAGATTCCATGTAAGTGCATACCCTACTTCTACAGTGAACTTACTGCAGCCAATCTACACTACAAGGACCCATATGGCTAGAGACCATGTATACGTGTAGTCAAACTACAATAACCTCACTGTGAGTAGCCGAAGCACCGTAGGTCAAAGGACCAGTCATACTACTGCAACATCAAGTAAGTCACTGTCGAGTGGATAGACATCCAAGTGACTTCTTGTCTTGGTCACGCTCAGTACCCTTGTTCTCTAATAAGCACCTGCACTATCACTTCAGTGTCCCTACACTGTGGACTTGAGTCTCGTCCATCCAGAAGGAAAGTGATCTGTGCACTGATCGGATCGATCACCGTCCTCGTGATGATCCATTGATCAGGAGCATTTAGAAATTAATCACCAATGATACATGGCTCAAATTCTCAACTCTTGAGAATTTGTATCATCTTATTAATTCCTTGGACGATTCATAGACACATAAATAATATGAATGAAAAGATGCCCATTTATTATTCAATAATAATAAAGTCAAGTACAAATTTATGTCCCAGAATTAATAATGTGTCCGCCATATTGGCTTCTAGGGCATACATCTAACAATATTCCACTTGCACTAAAGCCAATCAGACATATATCTAAGTCCCATCTTCTCAAGGTGGGCTTCAGTCTTCTGCTGATTTAACTGCTTAGTGAGCGGGTCCGCCACGTTATCCGCGGAGTCTACTCTCTGCACCTCGACATATTTCTTTTCGAGGTAGTCGTGTATGAGGTGAAAGCGCCGCTCTATGTGCTTGGACTTCTGATGAGACCTAGGCTCCTTAGCAAGAGCTATGGCGCCATTATTATCGCAGTAGAGTGTGATGGCATCTGATGGCATTACATCTAGCTCTGCAATGAATTTCTTGAACCAGAGGCTTCCTTTGCAGCTTCAGAGGCGGCGATATACTCAGCTTTCATAGTAGAATCAGCAATGATCGGTTGTTTGAAACTCTTTCAATTTACCGTACCACCATTGCACAAGAACACATATCCAGATGTAGACTTTCTATCATCAATATCAGTCATAAAATCTGAATCTGTGTATCCTTCTACCTTTAACTCTGATGATCCTCCAAAAATCAAGAACAAATCTTTAGTTCTTCTTAAGTACTTAAGAATATTCTTCACAGCTGTCCAGTGCTCTTCGCCTGGATTCGACTGATATCTGCTAGTGACATTCATAGCAAGGGCTATATCAGGTCGTGTACACAGCATGGCATACATGAGGCTCCCTATTGCAGAAGCATAAGGGATCCTGCTCATGTGTTGAATATCTTCGGATGTGTTGGGGCACATTTTCTTGGAGAGATGAATCCCATGCCTAAGGGGTAATAAACCCCTTTTGGAGTTTTTCATACTGAACCTTTCAGTACCTCCTCTATGTACATCTTCTGTGATAGGCCAAGCAACCTTTTAGATCTATCTCTATAGACCTTAATCCCCAAAATGTAGGATGCTTCCCCAAGGTCTTTCATGGAGAACTCTTTTGACAACCAGACCTTGACCGAGGTTAGCATGGGAATATCATTCCCTATCAGGAGGATGTCATCCACGTACAGTACGAGGAACACGACAGCACTCCCACTAACCTTCTTGTAAACACACGGTTCCTCTTCATTCTTGATGAAATCAAACGATTTGATCGCATCATTGAAATGAGTGTTCCAACTTCGAGATGCTTGCTTTAGTCCAGAGATGGACCTTTGCAGCTTGCAGACCTTGTGATCTCCATCACTGGAAGTGAAACCCAAAGGCTGCTCCATATAGATATCTTCATCAAGATATCCATTCAGGAAAGTAGTTTTCACATCCATCTGCCATATTTCATAATCATGAAATGCTGCAATGGCAAGCAATGTTCGAATGGATTTCAGCATGGCTATAGGTGAAAAGGTCTCCTCATAGTCAATGCCTTCGCGCTGACTATACCCTTTCGCCACTAGCTTTGCCTTATAGGTCTCTACTTTTCCATCCGAACCTATTTTTCTTTTGTAGATTCATTTACATCCAATAGGTACTATACCTTCTGGTGGATCTACTAAGGTCCAGACTTGGTTGGAATACATGTAGTCTATCTTTGACTTCATGACTTCCAACCATTTCTCGGAATCGATATCTGATATCGCCTCGTTGTAGGTATTGGGATCCTGTATATGTTCCCTATCTCACATGAGGAACATTTTCTCGGTGTCCTCTACTAGTATACCTAAGTATCTATCGGGAGGATGGAAGACCCTACTAGATCTACGAGGTGGAGGAGGTACTACGTGTACTGGCTCTATGTGAATAGGTTCTATAGGATCCATTACTCGTTGCTTTTCAGAGACTCTCTTCAAGCTCAATTTTCCTCCCACTGCCTCTATCAAGGATAAACTGTTTTTCCAGGAAGACGGCATGTCGGCTCACAAACACATTGTGATCCTCTGAGACGTAAAAATTGTATCCTAATGACTCTTAAGGATATCCAATAAAACGAGCACTTATGGTCCTAGGCTCTAACTTGTCCGCCTGTTGTCGCTTGACGTGGGTCGGACATCCCCAAATCTTGAGATGACCAAAACTCGGCTTCTTACCATGCCATATCTCATACGGTGTGGTAGGAACGGATTTAGAGGGAACTCTATTCAATAAGTAAATTGCGGATAATAAGGCATCTCCCCAAAGAAACATAGGTAGATCAGTGAAGCTCGTCATGGATCGGACCATATCCAATAGAGTCTGATTCCTCCTTTCTGACACCCCGTTGAGTTGAGGTGTACCCGAAGGCGTCCATTGTGAGACTATGCCATTCTCCTTGAGATAGTCCCGAAATTCTCCACTAAGGTATTCTCCTTCTCGATATAATCGAAGAACCTTAAGGGTTTTTCCAGTCTGTTTTTCTACTTCATTTCTGAATTCTTTGAACTTTTCAAAAGACTCAGATTTGTATCTCATAAGATACACATACCCATATCGTGAATAGTCATCGGTAAAGGTAATGAAGTACGAATAACGACCCCTGGCTGACACATCAAATGGGCCACACACATCAGTATGTACCAGGGTAAGTATTTCAGTGGTCCTCTCCCCATGTCCTACAAAGGGTAATCTAGCCATTTTTTCTTGAAGATAGGACTCACAAACTGGATATGACTCGGAAGTCAATGGGCCGAGAAGCCTATCTTTCTCCATTTTGTTCATTCTGTCCTCTCCAATATGGCTAAGCCTGAGGTGCCACAAATATTTCTGGTTTATCTCATCTCTGGATCTTTTAGATCCTATGGCACTCACTATTTGCTCAGACACATTCACTGACACATCAACATGCAAGTGATAGAGACTGTCAATCATGAAACGACATGCAACTAATTTATTTCTGAAATAAATAGAACAGCAATCTTTGTCAAAGGTCAAAACATGACCATCCTATGCTAAACATGAAACAGAAATCAAATTTCTGCTAGCAGCAGGGACATAATAACAGTCTCTAAGCAATAAACTAAATTCAGACGGTAATCGCAGAGGATAGGTGCCCACAGCTACAGCAGCAACTCTTGCCCCGTTGCCAACCCGAAGGGTTACTGCACCTTCCGCCAGCCTCCTACTTTCCTTTAGACCCTGCATAGTAGTGCACAAATGAGCACTAGAACCAGAATCCAAAACCCAACTAGAAGTAGAAGAAACCGTAAGGTTAGTTTCAATTACGAGCAAGTCTAACATACCTTTAGAATGTGTGTCTGCCTTTTTGTTCTTTAGGCTCTCGAGGTATGAAGGGCAGTTCCTTTTCCAATGGCCATCGACGTTGCAGTGGAAATATTTTCTCTTGTCATTAGCCTTTTTCTTGTGAACTTCCTTCTTAGGCTTCTTATCTTTCTTCTGCTTCTTTACAGGCTTCTTTTTCTTCCAAGTAGACTTTCTCTTGGAACCAGAAGTCAGCTCAGCAGCTAGAACAGAGCCTCTTGAACCTTTCAAGGCTCCCTCAGCAGTTACCAACATGTTCAACAATTCGGTCTTAGTGCATTCAATTTTATTCATATGGTAGTTTACTATAAACTAACCAAATGAATCAGGAAGGGATTGCAGGATCAGATCTATCTGCAGTTCCTTATGCATGGACATACCGAGCTTCTCAAGCTCCTCGAGGTCCTTGATCATAGTCAAACAGTGATCGTGGACAGACTGCCCCTCGCGCATCTTTGCCTTGAAGAGTCTCTTGGACACTTCAAAACGTGCAGTGCGGCTCTGCTCACCATACAACTCTTGCAGGTGAGCCAGTATTTTCCTAGCAGTCTTTATGTTCTCATGCTGGCATTGAAGTTCATTAGTCATGGATGCCATGATGTAGCACTTGACCCTAATGTCGTCGTCTGTCCACTTTTGATGCGTCTCACGCTGATCATCAGTAGGACGTGCTGGTAACCTAGGGATATCTTTCTCGAGCACATACCCTAGTTTCTCACAACTCAGAACAATTTTCAGGTTTCTAAGCCAGTCTTTATAGTTGGTTCCGGTCAGTCGGTTGGTCTCAAGAATACGGGTCAAAGGGTTTGAAGCTGACATTGTGATATGTAGAGAGTAAAGATTCTAGTTAGACTTTGTACTTGAACTCTATTTGTTTTAGGGTCTTTTAAAACAAATATGCTCCCACTATTTTCTCGAATCCCTCATACTCCCCTGATGGAGAAACGAAAATCCTGCGCGACTAGGATTTCTAGTGGGTACTGCGGTCTCGCCGATTTACATGCCGCCTCACCTAACAGTTATTGGTGACATATAAATGGATGAGTGTACAACTCTTGTACAATGCTTCTGAAGCAAATTGCAGTGGTACTTGGTCTCTAAGTCATGAAGACCTCACCTAACAGTTATTGGCCCCATTATATGTTAAGTCAGACCCACCGTATAACCGCAGAAATAAAGTCGTCATTGGGTCCTCACCTAACAGTTATTGGTGCCCAACCCCACCTTTACCCCACAACATCTCATGTCTAATAGAGAGGTCCAGTCCCCCGATGCAACTTGCCCACTGTGTCCAGCCGAGACAAATCAACACCGAAAAGACCTTAGCAGCTCTACTACGGTGGAAGACCTATGGACTTAATATTGCATAATCAAGTCTTAGTGTTTGCAACTTGAGTTCTTCATAAGAGGTAATCGAACAATTGGCCAGGTAAGCAGGTGGAAGGCTCCCCTTACTCAGAGAGTAAGGTCCTAATTATTAACCACCTTTTAGGCTTGCCTAGACACCAATTAGATCAATTAATCAAATATGATTAACTCATGTTGGTTCGCCCTCGACTGATTAGGGAGGTTTCGATTTAGGTCTCACTCGATCGCGTATTCACATCTCATACAAATATATATCTACCCGCATAAACATAAGCATTAAACATCCAGGCATTTATCAAAAATAAAATTAATGGTGATGATCATGGATCCAGGATGGGGTCATTTTACAAGCACCTGCATGTCAATTAGTTTGATCGTCTTCAACTCTTGACTCGATCTTGATCCCTTAGGTCCAATTGTGATCAACTCCTTGATCTATCTTCAATCAACCCTTGATCTCGATCCGCGCATGTTGCGCTTGTTGATGTACATATCGATCAACCATCGACGTGCAACACACATCACAGATTACATCCCAGATTGCTTTAAAAATTAAAATAAAAATAAAGAATAAATTACAACCCTTTTCATGAGACACGCAGGTCTCTAATACATGAATTTAAGATGCACGCAGGCATCTGAAAATTAAAATTACATGCATCACAGAACACCGCAGAACATTTCAGCACATTCAAAGGGTCCATCCATGATCATCACCATACGCATCACATGCATAAAAATTATTTTCAGATCTGATATTTAACTGATTATTTCATCTCATGACTTGCTGATCATGCTAGATTTGACTCTAAACATTTGTAATCACATTATCAAAGCATTAGAATCATTAATCTAAACATCTAAAAATTAGTATGCAAAAAAAATCAGCAAGCTGAAAATTCTGCATACATAAATTTCAGCAAGCATAATCCCTTAAATTTCAGATCTAAAATGCCTTGTACCACTGTTAGAGTCCCACTTATATGCCATGAAAATTTCGAAATAATTTTCAGATTGCAGCGGAAAAACATATGCGGGATCCGTTCATCGCATGAACGTGTTTTAAAACCTTTCGTTTGTAGATAGATTAGAATTAAATTATTTTAAACCATTTTAAAATCATTAAGAAGATCAGATCTTCACCTTGTGCGGGTAGATGGTCTCCGCAAATCTGATTCACGTGGTATTTGATGAAGGTTCAGTGGAAGCCGCACACGCGTCCGGCCTCTACAGGTATCCACACGAAGTACTGACTCGATCGAAGCCTTTGGATCTCACCGGGGTGCTAGCTCCCTTGCAGAGATGGCTATGGATGGCTGAAGTCCTCTCCTTTGAATCAACTTTTGATTGGCTTGAGAGGAGGAAGAAGAAGGAAATGCCAAGGAAGAAGAAACAAAGGCTCTTCGCAGCCTTTTACTTTCCCTTGCGCTAGAACCAAAAGAAGAAGAGAAAGGAGATGACGCCACCTTTATTTTCTTCCCTTGCTCTTGTGGCTGAATGGAGGAATGGGAGATGGTTCCTTGCTGCCAAAAATTCCAAGAAAAACCATGAAAAAATTCGTAGCCCCTTTGAACCCCTCTTTTATGGTGTGTGGATAGAGATGAGCTCCTAAATTTTAGGAGCTCATCTTTATCCCTTTGTGAATTCAAATTAGGAGGGGGGTGGCCCCTCCTTTTTCCTTCACGCCACCAGCCAAGGGAGGGGTGTAGGCTCCTCCCTCTTCTCCCATTTGGTTAGCCCCACTTAATCAAATTAAGTGGGGATTGGGTTAGGACTAGTTCTAGGTCCAATCCTATTCAAAATAGGACTAAGTGTACCCAATTTAATTCCTCCAAATCCTAATCCAATTAGAATTTAATTGAATCATGACTCAATGGAACTCTTCAATCCTAATCCAATTAGGAGTCATTTAATTAATTAGATTAAAATTAAAATTAATTAGGACTTAAGAAAATCCTAATCTAATTAGGACTTGTCTAAATTTCAGCCCTAAGATAATTAGGACTTTAGAAATTCTATTCCAAGTAGGACTCTAATTTAATTTGAAATCCTAATCCAATTAGGACTCCATGAATCCCACTCCAAGTAGGACTCATGATCAAGTCCAATTAAAAAAATCCAATTAATTAAATTAAATTGCAATCCGATTGCAATTATTCCTTCTTCTAACCATTAACTCTTAGCGGGTTAACCATTTATCAATCTAATTGATCATATGTGATTCTTAATCACAATTCAACTATCGGATCGGTCAATACTTCTAATGTGTGTGACCCCATAGGTTCTATTCTGACTGGTAGTGAGATATATTGTGATCTCTATCACAATATCATTGAAAACTCCTTTCAATGGGTTGAAACAATTCCAACTCAACTCACCAGAGATTATCGACCATCGAGATGTTCCCTGTGAGTCTCACCATCGACCAGTGACACCTAGCAGTATATAGTGGCTACCCAGCAGCATAGAATGATGAACCTCTAGGTGCAGTTATCGTATGATACAGTCCTTCTATCGTGGATCCTTACAGACCGAAGGTCATGGATGACTCGTCAAACCCCGTCGTCTGTCATATGTCTAGATTTATTCGACTTGAGTTCGATAGTGGAAAACTCTTTCTCCACTTTATATTACTGCCCTAGCCAAGGTCTTAGAACTCAGTCTAATAAATCACATAGGATCACTCCTCTTCTATCAAGGTCGATAGATTCCATGTAAGTGCATACCCTACTCCTACAGTGAACTTACTGCAGCCAATCTACACTACAAGGACCCATATGGTTAGAGACCATGTATACGTGTAGTCAAACTACAATAACCTCACTGTGAGTAGCCGAAGCACCGTAGGTCAAAGGACCAGTCATACTGCTGCAACATCAAGTAAGTCACTGTCGAGTGGATAGACATCCAAGTGACTTCTTGTCTTGGTCACGCTCAGTACCCTTGTTCTCTAATAAGCACCTGCACCATCACTTCAGTGTCCCTACACTGTGGACTCGAGTCTCGTCCATCCAGAAGAAAAGTGATCTGTGCACTGATCGGATCGATCACCGTCCTCGTGATGATCCATTGATCAGGAGCATTTAGAAATTAATCACCAATGATACATGGCTCAAATTCTCAACTCTTGAGAATTTGTATCATCATCTTATTAATTCCTTGGACGATTCATAGACACATAAATAATATGAATGAAAAGATGTCCATTGATTATTCAATAATAATAAAGTCAAGTACAAATTTATGTCCTAAAATTAATAATGTGTCCACCAGATTGGCTTCTAGGGCATACATCTAACACTCGATGATCCTGTGCTTGGTTAACATGAGTTTCCACTTTCTAGTGCCATTGGTTTTGGACAGGATGGGTGAAAAAGATGATAATACATCAAAACTACTATAAACATATCACTAGGGTCAGTAATAGTCTTCCTGGGGTCAGCTAACATCAAAATTGTGCATTATGTCTTAACCTGATCTGATACCCAGGTAGCATTGACCTTTTCATGCACAAATAGTGATGCACCTGGAAAAAGGAATCATTAGAGGTTTAAGATACACTGTGCTTGAATGTTGAATGCACTTTTAATACCTGAAGGCTCAGGAAGCAGAAAATAGAAGAATAGAAGTTCTTGATTGTAATTTTGGCTTGCCCGTTCCAATGACCATATGCCGTCATTTAGGAGATGATGTGATTCATGATTTTTCATAATAAACAAGATTTCTGTTCTGATTCTAACATTTGTCCTCCTCCAGATCTAGTTAGCCATCCAGCTAGAAATTTATGTTTTCTTTTTGGTAAAAGCTAGAAATTTATGTTAAATGGAACTGACAGTATCCTTGTTTGACAATATTCAGCTTTGCACTGGCTTTCTAATAGCAGAAGCAGCACTTCCCATGGATCATAACCTGTCGAAACTATTTTATGAGTGCAAAGACTATGTTATTGCAACCTTCCAAAGCGGCATGTTAAATGAGAAGTTAGATGATCTCTGTAAGGTATAGTGGATTTTTAACTGACAACTTATTTTATTCGCTGGTGTTGATGTGGTTCTGTTGGTTGTTCATGTTAACAGCTCTTGTTTTGCTTTCAAATAACCTATTATTTTGAATGCTTCTTTTAGGTGTATGAAACCATAGAGGCAATATTGATCCATCCAGAAGAAGCCATCATGGTCATGGAGCGGCCAGATGAAACAACACCAGCGGAACCAAAAAGCCGTTTAAAGAAATTTGGCCTGGATTTTGTTGGTAAAGACAGACAACCATTATGGAAGAGAAGCTCAAGGGATGAGATAGAGGAAAAACAAAAGCATGTGTTGTCTCAACTATTCGACAAAAAGGCATATCTGTTTCCTAGAAAGAATCCAAAATTCAAGGCAACTCCATCTACCTCTGCCCCTTCAGACGACTGGACAATTGTGTAAAGATTATATTTTTCACATACTTTCTTTGTAGTTCATAGACCATAAGAGGGTATCTTGTAAATAACATGCGAATGCTTTGATTTAATTTATTGATCCAATCAATGAAAGGAAAGGAAAGGAAAGGAAAATGAAGAGATCAGCAAAGCCCATTTCTGTCATTGCGCTCTTTCTCAGCAGAGCCAGGTATTTATTGTGTAAGCATTGCAACCGGTTAATTTGGCAATCTTACCAAGCTGTTGTCTTGTGGTACCACTAGTGCATCTTTTGACACTGGTTTCTGCAAGTTGTGAGATTCTTTCAGACCAATTTTGGCTACATGGACACAGTAGTTAGTGCGCATATATTTTCATCAGGCTTGGGAAGCTACCTGATGCTGCCTTAGCCATCAGTCTTCGCCACTGCTGGACCCTTCCCTGGTGATAGATCATCGTACTCAGAGACCAGAACTTATAGAAGACTACCACAAGAAAAGCTCTCTTAAAATTCTACTCTAAAGCTGTTGCATGTCGGAAGTCAATGTGGCAGCATGGTTAAAGCTGTTGAAGTCATTTCTTTTTTCTTATTGAGGCTTCTGGTATTTCGATTACAGAATCATCCTCTTGTGGTAATATCAAAATTGACTGAGCCGACGGTGCACAGCATTAAAATTTTACTGCTGAGCGTTGTCTTCTTAATTAGGCCTTTCTTTATCTTCAGGTTTGGTTTGCTAGCCACGGTTTCAGTGGTTTTTGCTTGTTGCTCTGGTTCCTGCTCTCCTGAAGCTGTCTTTGCTTATTATCCCAGGCACAACAAAATTAGTAATCCAATACATAAACAACAGGACCGGACCGCTCTGCGTAGTCAGACACAAGATCTCTCTGCTCTCCTTAAGCTTTCCCTTTATAACACACTAAAATGCATAAAAAAAAAGGAAAAAGAAAGAGAAAACCTTCGGTATGTTTCAATTGCTGCTTGATTGAAAGCAGCCCAATGATATCTGCATGAAATTTGCTGTCTTCGTAATAGGCAGTTTAAGATGGTAGCAGCTGTTAGTTCACCTCTGCATTGTTACGCACATATATTACTTTCATGATGGCGGATTATTCGGTACTGATTCAAATTTACAAATTTCAACGTTATTATTTTAAGCCTGTAATATTAATATCAAATGCCAAATTTAGAAATATGAGGTCACTATTATAATGCAGTAGTAAATTAGTTCAGAAACTAAATTATTCTTTAAGTTCAGTTAGTTAGATTGTGGTCTCTTACAGTGGCCCTTGACTGTTAATTTTATAGCCACATTAACTATATAGAGTTGTGCTTACCTGATTGGGATCAGGACTGAGATATTCCCTCCATGCTGCCAGGGAGCTGGCAGCCATACCGAGAGCATTGTTAAGAGCTCGAGTCTGAATTGGAGGACCAGAAGGGTAGAAGATATCTTCGTTGGCTTGTTCTTATGGGGAAGAGCAGCTGCTTGCTTCGTCTTGGTTGGGCTGCTTGCTTGATGAGGAAAGGGTTAGACGGAAGAGGTATCGGACAACGCATAGCCTCCGTAGAAACCACGTACACTGGGGGAAAGTCCTATCTCTATTACGTCTTCAGGTAATCTATTGGGGTGGAGTAGCGTTCCCTCATTTGCGTGGCTCTTGGGTTGTCTCGGCTCTCGCTCTTTTGGTGGAAACACGTAGTGGATGGTTCGGATTCTAGGGTCAGTTTAATCGTCCGAAATAATGAAACTACTCTCTCTCTCTCTCTCTCTCTTTCTCCATGCCTCCCTCCCTCCCCAATGCTTGTAATGGGAAGAGTTTTGAGTTCGACTTCAAAAGATGATGCTTCCTATATCCCATCAGTTCTTGAAAAGAACTTATAACAGCAACGGTGCAGCTCGCTCTCATCAGAATATTAACTCACTCTGTACATCCAATCCACTTTGTCTAACTCAACTCACAGCAGAAGAATACCGCTAATCTCATGGCTTTCAAAGCAAGAGGGGCAAGATAACTGCACCAGTTTTCAGAGCATAACAATATTCAACCAAACTCCAGTTGCCCTGCGCATGCTTGTGGGGTTATTGCCTTTGTATCTATCCTGATTCACAAGTTTGAGTACAGTGCACTCACACTGTGATGTTGCACCGTTCTGTCATGTGGTGTACAGTGTACGGTTTGCACCGCACGAGCATTAGATGGCTGCCATGAAGAGATCAATAGCTATCGAGCAATGTATCATTGTTGACAGCCGTCCATCTATTGATGATAGTTAACAAGCGTTATACCATATACTGTGGTACAAATAGAATCTTTGATAGTTGTGTGTATGTTGTGTGAGAGAGAGTCCTATGCATTAACCCATGGTCGCTATACCACGCTTAAGCCCATAAAGGCTGTCCTACGCATAAGCTAGTAGAGGCTATCTCTATGTATCAACCCATAGGCGCTATGGCATAGTCCCACCATATTTTATCTATCTAATTTACATATTACTTTTGTCAAATCAGTTGCCACTTATACAATAAATTTCTCTCAAATTCAAGGTATCTTTATTGACATAAGCATGTTCTCAATATCTGATACATATAATAACCATTTGAAGATATTTATACTGAAAATCATATAAAAGCATACCGTCATATGTCAAGCCGATACAAATCTCACGATGTAAATCAGTGTTATAACCAATAAACACACACACACACATATATATGGTGATTGCTAACAGGAATTCTTATCTCTATCGAAGATTGATTATACACAATGATCGCTAACATGTTTCACGATCTACGAGCTGGGGTGCAGAGTATCTCAATAAGAACCTTCTTGCACAAATGACTTTTCCTGTATAGAATCAAACTTGATTATCAAAAGAAAATCAAATATTAGACTAATAACTTAGACTGCCTATCGGCGTCCACTAGGGGTCCATCACTAGGTCCCGAGTCCCTTCTACCACCTTCCTGGGTCAACTAGAGAAAGAAAACAAGAAAGGAAAACTAGAGTGACGAGAGAGAAAATAAAGAAAGAAGAAGAAGAAAAAAGCTATTAGGCCGTGTCTCCTTCTCTCTCTCTCTTCTTTCCAAAATAGAGGAAGGCCCTCGACAATGTTTATGGTTGGCAACCCCTAGCGGCCGACGACCCACGGCAGTGCCGATGGCGTGCCACGCCCGGTGATGACCAGCAAAATGGAAGAAAAGAAGTATCAAAATAGGGGAGACTTTGCCTACGACCAATCCAACAATTCGCCGACCAGATTCAAGGAAGAAATGGTGGCTGCAGTGGTGCATGGGGTGAAGGGACCCACGACCGGCCAATGGGTGGCCGGCGGCAATTGGTAGCCGGCAACACCAATTTCATCAAAAAGAATAGGGGTTCTGACCTGTTAGACCGTAGAACATCCCGACGGTTGGGACCTTGACCATGGCCATAAGCCACTATGGGGAATCGGAGAGAGCACCTCGATGACAAGCACTGGCGGCGAAACTAGCCAGAAACAAGAAGAAAGGGATTTGCTTTCGAAAACATGGAAACAAGGGTATCACTTTCTCGGCCAAATTTTAGCGATCATCGGCTGGAATCCAAGCTCCAAATAGTTTAAAAGCAAGAGAAGAGGAGTAGCTCGATGGTGGTAGGGTCCTTACCAATTTTGTAGGTGGTGATTGATCATGGCAGTAGCGCAATGGCGACTGGCGTTCGGAGAGAAAAATGAGAAAATCTTCAGCAAAAAGCTCCAATCACGAGTGAAACTCTGGTGGGGGGTGGAAGAGGGACTAGGAGGTCTCTATATAGGCCTCGGTCGTGATTGGAATTTGACTCTAGATCGAATTCCATATGGCGAAATCGAGAGAAAGAAGACTCCTATCATGAGTTTTCTTCTCTCCAGGCACGTGCGCGGTATGTACCAACTTTTTTATTTTTTTATGTATTTTGGGCCAATTTCAACTGGCCGAATTGGGCATAATTCGCTTAAAGGGCTGAGTTTTGCGAAAACCTCCAGAGCAGACATAGTAATTTATATTTTGAACCATGTAATATGTAACATGCTAAAACAGAACAAAAGGATATAAACAACCACGCACTTGAAACTTCTATATGTAATTAGTACACAGCGTTGCAATATCATTCACGTAGGACATCATCACACACCTTAAACTGTTCCGTTATGCAATGCAATTATTCTTGATAAGGATAGGAAACATCACACTGTTACCAAGAGACAGACAGGAAAGCTATGAAAGAGACAACATACAAGCCAACGCACTCGTAACATTTTGTTCGGAGGTTGATGAGAACTCTCAAGGGAACCCACCACCGTAGCCACCCCCAGCTCCTCCTCCGAACCCACCTCCGGCTCCACCGCCATATCCTCCACCACCACCGAACCCACCACCACCGCCACCTCCGAACCCTCCACCGCCACCTATCCCAGACCCACCGCCTGCTCCCGCTCCACCTCCGAAACCTCCACCAGCCCCGCCACCAATTCCACCACCTCCACCTCCTCCGAACCCACCTCCGCCACCTCCACCAATCCCACCACCGTGACCTAACCCAGATCCACCACCAAAGCCAGCTCCAGCTCCACCACCAAAGCCTCCTCCACCACCGAGCCCACCTCCTCCTCCATACCCGCCGCCAGCACCGCGACCGATTCCGCCGCGGTGGTGGTACCACTTCTGCTCTTCGAACTCCTTGCCCACCAGCTTCCTACCACTAGTGGAGCAAATGAGAGCACTAAGGAACACTAGAAGGAAGAGCTTAGCCATCTTGAACACGGTTCGTCGTGGACTTTGGCCGTGGACGTTGTTGTGTTTATATAGGCATTGCATGGGGGGTTGGAGGCCAGCGGCAGTTGGGACGTCTTAAATTGGGGAGTTATCAGTGTCTTATCTACAGCCACGAGTCCGGACGCCGGAGGAGTAAATGAGGCCCCAACTGCCGCTGCCACCGCCACCGTTGAGACAGCTAAGGCCAGAAGACTTTCGAGCGCAAATGGACGGGTAGACTTCATCCTAATCTCCGGAGTTATTCTTCTGCTGACAAATGGAAAAAGAAACGCCCGTCTTCGTCTCTCGAGGGAGAACCATGAATATACGTGTGCCTAGTTAATAAATATCATGGACATTTATTGGAAATGTCCTCCGTATTTTAGGTGAGTAACGCCATTGGCCCAGCCTTTACCACGAATCTTCTACAACCTATAACGATAACCTATGTAAGAGCCGGCAGGCTTCATGTTTTGCAGTCCACCCTCATCCGATTCGGTCCCCTCGCATGTACTAGTACAATAAAGCAATGCTACGGGGACTCAGAAAAACGACTCAAAAAAAAACACTCGGCTTTCTGGCACAATTCACACTTCTTCATTTTATGCCGCACTCTAGCTAATTCAAAGGGGTCGATGAGAATACTAAACACCTGCTGAGTGATTTTTTGAGTTGTGTTTAATCTGGAGTTATTAAAGTATTTTAGATTGTGATTCTTATCAGCTGACCATGGCCGCGTTTTTTCAGGACCTGCCCCTCTGGAACCCTTGAGGGGGAAAGCTTATGGTTCCATAAATCTACTCTACGTGTTTAACACCCTTCAGAAATTAGAGAAACAATTCGCTTCTTGTTTTGTTCTTTTTGTATGACCATGCAGTCGACATTTTGGCATTTTTTCGAGCACCAAATAAATAATTAACCAATTCTAGCCATGCTATATGCCAGAATAAAACCTGATCATTATATATATGTATGCATGTATGTATGTGTGTATGTATGTATGTATGTACGTACACACGTACGTACGTACGTACATATATATATACATATATATACACATGTATACATACATCTATACGTACTTACATACGTACATACATACATCTATACATACATACATATATATATTGTATATATGTATATACATATATGTAAAAATATCTATGTGTGTCTAGATTTGGCTATACTCAAGTGAATCTCTACTTAAACTTGTTCAAATTAAGATTAGATAATAGAGCTCTTATATCAATGTTTGAAATCATTGGATGTGATCAAGTCTAGATTTGACAACCAAAATAATATTAAATTATACAATTTTTTTTACCACATAATGTATAGATTAGGGATCTCTAAATCATATGATTTTTTTAGTGCAGGTAGTTTACAGATAGTAAATCATATTCAATAGCTCAGATCATCGATATAGGTTCTCTATTATTCAATATAGGCCTAACCAGATTTGAGGAGAGATCTACTTGAGTGTAGCCAAATCCAGCTCTCTCTCTCTATATATATATATATAGGAGATTGATAACCTACCATAACAGAGAGTAGGTTATCAATCTACCTATTTTTTCTAAGACAAAAAATACCCTTACTTTTTATAACTTTTAAAAATATTTTACGTCTTTTTACAATCCCACATTAACTCACCCTCTCAACCCCCCAATTAATACTCTCTCTCTCTCCTCGATATATATATATATGTATATATATGTATATGTATGGATGTATGTATGTATGTACATATATGTAGATAGATAGATAGATACATACATACATACATACATATATATATATATATATATATATATATATATATATATATATATATATATATATATATATATATATATATATATATATATGTATCTATCTATCTATCTATCTATCTACATATATATATATATATATATATATATATGTATGTATATAGACATACATATATGTATGTATGTATGTATGTTTGTATGTATTAATTGTGGGGTTGAGAGGGTAAGTTAATGTGGGATTGTAAAAAGATATAAAATACCCTTAAGAGTAATAAAAAGTAAGGATATTTTTTTATCGAATGAAAAATGGGTAGATTGATAACCTACCATAATAGAGAGTAGGTTATCAATCCCTATATATACCTACAACAAAACCAAAAACTCAGCTAGGATGAGTTATCGAATCACAATTTTGCTAAAGGTTGGTTACAATAAAATAACACAATTTTTAATGCTTGAAAAAGAAGATTCATCCTTTCTAGCCAAATCAAAAGTCTAACTAAGATATAAGAAATGGTTTTGGTGAATGTCTGATCTAATAAAATAAGATCATATTTGTTGCTTTAAATGAGAAAAAGAACTTTCGTTCCACTCCAGTCGGACCAGAAGTCTCGCTAAGGTAGAGGAAATTAAAGATTTATTTGGGCTCTAAAATTGAAAAATGAGAAAAAGAGAAAGCAAGATAATCATGGAGGGGAATAAATAAGTCTCAATCACTACAAACATTTTTGAATATTGCCGGAGAAGAAAAAACCTGGACGATTCGATTTTACTTACACACACACACACACACATATATATATATATGTGAGGGTGTATATGTAAGCAGCAAGTTTGATCGACCAAAGGTTTCAGTTATAATGGTTATTATTTATCTTAAATTGTAATATATCAACTTTTTAGTATTAAAATATGCCATCTTTTGAAAGAAAAATTGGCAAGTAAAATATAAATTTTGAAAATAAGTAGTATTTTATTTAGAAAAATGTACAAGTAAAAATATAAGCCTTTCAAGCTTAATGTTATTGAAAGTTTCAGGGAAAATAGTTGCTCCACCATATCTAGCCCTTGGATGGAGTATAATGGCCTTCATTAGCCATTATAAATTAAAAATAGATAATCAGAAAAAATATATTTATGTATGATAACTATTTATAGGATGCCCCTTTATTTTTAGAAGTAGAATACTGATATTGTGCTCATAGCCTTGAGAAATAGAATTGATAATTTTAACTCATGAGTGGCATAAATGCTCAGTCATCATGCTATAATTGAATTAATAATGTCCTTACATGAATCAATAATTAATTAAAATCTTATGATCTATTTTTTATCAACAAGTAGTTTCAAGAGTTTGAAAATCTGACTTTTTTAAAATTATATTTACATTGTAATATCAAATCTCAATTATCTGGTAGCAAAATAGTAAATTTATACACCAAAATAAATATGATAATAAATGGGAAAATTATAGAATTCGAAAAAAAATATATAATTTGAGATGTTTTTGGTTGCCACATGCAATGGACGTGCCACTCAACTAGTTTATTCACAAAGGATTGATGGTTAAAAAGCAACTGTATTCAATTGTGACCAAAATTATGGTTAATAGAATGAAGCCATTGTTGCCAAATCTCATTTCTGCGGAATCAGGGCGCTTTTGTTTCTAATAGGAATATTTCGAATAGTATTATTGTGGCACTGGAAGTTTTCCATTCAATGTCTAGGGCTCCTAGGAGGAAAGCTTTAATGATGATCAAAGCTGACATGGAAAAGGCTTATGATCGAATGTTTTGGAGGCAGTTCTTCACCATTATAGATCTCATTCTAAATTCATAAGATGGATAAAGTGCTGCATAGCGGTTTCACTCTTCGTTGGGCCTGAAGCAAGGTTGTCCCTTGTCCCCTTTCATATTTATTTTATGCTCTGATATGTTATCAAGGGACTTGCAGGCATTGGTATGTAAAGGAGCTCTCAAAGGATTCCAACCAAAGCCTCATGCTCCGACAGACCTGTATGGTTTAATGCAGTCGTTTCTAAGTTGAGAACGAAAGACGTAAACAAACTGATTCAGCAGCATTGGGAAGTTGAGGAGTAGAGTTGGGCAACGGGCCGGGCCGGCCGGCCGGCCCGGCCCAGGCCCACCGGGCTCGAGGATTAAACGGGCCGTGCCTGGCCCGGCCCGCTTATGAAGCGGGCCGTGCCAGGCACGGCTCGTCCAGCACGGAACGCCAGCCCGGCCCGGCCCCAGGCCCGTCTATTGGCGGGCCGGGCCGGGCACGGCACGCCACGGGCCGTGCCAAGCACGGCCCGTAACGGGCGCAAACGGGCCGTGCCAGGCACGGCCCGCAACGGCTCCAAACCACACGGGCTCGCGATTGGGGTCGGGAGGGGAGAAGAGGGATTGGGGGGCGGAGAAGGGGACGAGGGGGGTGGAGGTGGAAAGGACGGAAGAGGGGGAGGAGAGGAGACCGTGAAGGGCGATGTTCCGGACGACGACAGCGAGGAGGAGGAGATAGCTCTGGGCGGCGTGGGTGCGCTCGGCCTGGGCGAGCACCCAGAGGTGTCCGGCGACGTCGGAGAGGAGGAGGGGATTGGCACGCTCGAGCTTGCGGAGGGACTCGCAGGCGAGGGCGCGGGAGAGGCGGTCGGGGCCGTGGTTGGGGCGGTTGGCGACGGCGAGGAGGACCTTGGTGAGGGACTCGAGGTGGGAGGCGGCTGAGGGGGGGAGGGGAGAGGGGAGGGCGGCGACGGCGACGGCGGTGGCGGAGAGGATGGCCTGGTCGAGGACGGCGGCGGCGTCGGGGGATGGGGATTGGAGGAGGGCGTCAAGGAGTGGGGAGAGGGCCGCGGCGGGGGACGGGAGGGGGAGGAGGGGGAACGAGTCCTCGAGGAAGATGAGGAGGTGGGGCTTGAGGGCGGAGGGGAAGTCGCGGCGGAGGAGGGCGTGGAGGGCGAGATCGAGGAGGGCCGTGCCGTGCTTGGCCCGCGGGCCTAGAGCGGGCCGTGCCGGCCCAGGCCCGAAGCGGGCCGTGCCGGGCTCGGCCCGCGGGCCAGTACCCTGTGACCCAGCACGGCCCTCTCAAATGGGCCGTGACAGGCACGGCCCGGCACTGTAGCTAGCGGGCCGTGCCTGGCACGGCCCGCTTCGTGCCGGGCCGTGCCGGGCCGTGGGCTGTCCGGCCCAGTGCCCAACTCTATTGAGGAGGACATTGATCTCAAATGGGTGTGGAAGTTAACAGTAGCCTCTAGAGTTAAAATTTTCTGGGGGAAAGTTGGGTGGGATCGATTGTTATACAAGGAGTTTCTTCATGCAAGAGGAATGCCACAGAACCTTGGTACTGAATGTGATCTGCGCTACGCTGCCCTTGAAGACGTTAACCACCGTCTGTTTCAGTGTTTGCATATATCCAAGATTTTTATTCTACTCAAATGATGATGAATAGATGTTCGAATCCTCTAGTTGGGATATTTGGAACGCTCGGAATGAGTATGTATTTCAAAACGAACAGATTATCTCTTCCAGAACGTATCAGCGAGCTCATCGGCTAGTGGACGACACTTCCCTATATCGAATTTAACTGATACTACTGGCCATCCTCTCCTTGCTGATATCCGGCAACCTTTGCCATCCTCGCACTATTTTGTTGG
This sequence comes from Phoenix dactylifera, assembly GCF_009389715.1. Taxonomy (NCBI): domain Eukaryota; kingdom Viridiplantae; phylum Streptophyta; class Magnoliopsida; order Arecales; family Arecaceae; genus Phoenix; species Phoenix dactylifera. The sequence continues at coordinate 19,530,829 of NC_052402.1, forward strand.
CACCCATGTATTCAGAGACACAAACTAGTCAGATGATGCTATGGTTCGCTGTACCGACCTGAACCAAATAGTATAAGATGTATCATACCGTACCGGTTTGGTACCAATGTAAGATACTGGAAGTGTACCGATATTCAGTAAACCAAAAAAAATCCACACCATACCGATACAGTGCTACTATGGTACTGGTACGGGTTCGATACCAAGACGGCAAATTTTAACTAATGCACTAGCAGGATCTAAAGATATATCCATTATTTTCCATTGGTTTCCTTGCTACCTCATCCAACCAGAACACTGCCTTGGGCTGATAGAGCTGGAGTTCAATGTCACTGTTGTTAGTATCTTCTTTTTGGGTCTTCGGCCACCTTTCTCTACCTCAAAAGTAAAAAATTGTGACCCCTCGTTTCACATGACATGCCAGCCGTGCAGTAAATAATTTTGATCGTAAGATTGCACCTTAGACACATATTTCTCTCTCGATGATTACATCTTTCTTATAAAGCTTGGACAAATTTTATTGTGGATGAAGAGTGAAGATGATGAAATTATCACGGGCATTTTGTCTTTTTGACTATCTAAATTATCAACTATCACGTGCATTGCACAAGCCACACAGTTGGGATACATGTGTGTAAAGGCATCTATCTTGACAAATGATACATAAAGCAACACCCTTAATTGTGAGTAACAAACCTCACATGTTCTCTTCTGGAGAAAATTAAACACCACTTGGCCAGTGATTCCTGCTTATTATTATTTTTCCTTAAGAATGCTAAGTTAATGTTGAAAAGTCAAGGCAATCACTCCAAACAAATTATTCAAATGCTTCTAAGGTGGTTTATTAGTTGGGCACTCGTCCTCTTACTCTTAAATAGGTGTTAATCCTGATTTTTCAAGGTTAACTATTTAGTGATCTTGCTGTAACATTACTTTTCAAAGCAAGGTTAAAACAGTAAACAACCTTCACAAACACACCTTGAAATAGGCCAGACCAGGTTTATATTTATAGAATTTATACGAATGCCTTCAAAGTGACTGGCCCGAATCCTACATGGAGGGTAAAAAAAAATCTTATCAAGTATGTTCTTCTCCTCGCCATAATGGGCTGGGAGAGGTCCAGATGATGTAGACTGAGTCAGATCTCAAATTCTATAATAATAAAAATACTATTTTTAATTCCAAAATTTCAACAGAATTATCCAAATAGACTCTTAAAACTTTATTCATAGGACCCTGGAACTTAGGCAAGTAGACAATATGCTCCATGATTACTTATTTAGATCCTAATCTTGAGGACATAAAACCTTGCTTCTAATTGTTAAAGAAAGGGGGATGAAAAGCAAATTAAAGCTTGCTTTGTAAAGAAGGATGCACTGACAAGTTGTGGAATGAAGGTAGATGATCATATAAGCTTGCGCTAAAACTCTAGAACCACCATTCATGCATGTGGCCTTTTATTAAGGGTTGTTGGATTGTGCAATAGCCGCTTTGAGATCTATGCAGATGGTTGAATGAAGATGTCTGGGGTGCATGAAGATCTGTGTAAGGTGTGATCCAATGGTTAATGCTGTGAAAGAAGATTAATCATTCTTTTGCACAAAAGATACAACCAGACATGCAATCCAGGGAGTAATGCTAAAATAAATACTAACGACCCACAAAAATATCAATAGGAATTAGGGTTTAAATGCCTAGAAATTTCTGGCCTGCCATCTAGGCATGTGGCATTTATCCTTGGTGCAATTACATGGACACAAAATCTGTTTCATATGGATTCTCTGAGGGATTGTCATCTCTTTAACGATTTTCTTACTTAATTGCATACCTCGTTTGTTCGCGTCTTGTAACTTGTTTGTCTTTTATACCATTATTCTTTCAATGAAACCTTACACAATTGTCAATTGCAGTATTGGCAGTCCTTAGCACCAACTCACACAACATCAGCACCATCACACTTCTTCCACAGGGCGTCAAAATCAGCCCCCAACTTAAACTCGAACACTAGATTCATGGCACCTCTATCTCAAGAAATCAGTGAAACTATATTAATTCACACAGCTGAGCTAACAGCTGTTGGTAATGACATCTTGCATTTGGACAGCTTTAGTTATCTACATTAATTCACAGTCGACAAATTAGTGCTCCAACGTCTAGTTCTGAACTCCTCTGCAGTTTTGCTTTATAAACATGGAAGCTACTGCAATTGAAATTTATGCATTTTAAATGAGTAGGGAATTCGTATGAGATGACAATATCATGCACAAAACATCGGAAAGGAATCAATATTTCATAGTTCATACGCGAGAGAAAGTCAATCTTCTTGGTTATTCTTAACAGATTACATGAAATGGCATGAAAAGAAACGGATGCATGGTAGAGTTTCCAGCTACGCTTTCAGAACATTTTCTTTGAACGGGTGAGAACAGGTTAAAAGAACAATGGAGGAAATCCATCCCCAAGCCCACCCCCGGCTCCTCCTCCAAACCCACCTCCTTCACCATCGCCAAGTCCTCCACCACCCCAAAAGCCACCTTCACCACCACCTCCAAAGCTACCGCCAAGGCCAGACCCACCTCCCAGCGAACCGCCAGCTCCGGCGCCACCTCCAAAATCCCACCATGCAGCACCACCACCAAGTCCACTGGCCTCCACCAAGACCACCACCATGATCTAACGTAGCTCCATCACCTAGGCTCCTCCTCCATGGAACTCGACACCACAGCAGAGTCTGGCTCCATGGTGGTGGAACCACTACTCCTCCAAGGCCTCCTCGCCCACCAGCTTAATTCCTACCACCAGTGGAGCACAAGAGAGCACCAAGGAGTGCAAGAGGGAAAAGCTTAGCCATCTTGACCTCACTTACAACGGACTCGGTTTGGCTGTGATGTGGAGTTGAAGACGTACGTGGGGATTGCGTATTTGTACGGATACGTACAGATGGGCAAACTCACTTACTGAATTTTATACTGCGTCACCTTTGCTCGTTTGGACCGGCCTTATTGAAAAACTTGAATATACTTGTCAAAGGGCTTGATCTAGTTTGCATCTCTACTTAGCTGATTTATCAAAGTATCCACATGAGCACTCTAATCTAAATTGTACTAAAAAAATGTACTATAATTTGATCATTTTTCTGGGAGATACTAACTAAATTGCGATATAATTAACAAGCAGACACTTGCATGGGGTGAAACCATTTGAAATGAGTTCGGATCTCCACTTGCTAGGAATTGAACTAGAGATGTCCAATTTTGCTATCAATGCCATCCATATATGGTGTGGTGGCCCGTGCTAGGATAGAGTTCGCATGATACATATTTGAATAATGCTCTGTGAAGTATATCAACCATGTCTGATCATAAGCTATCATGTGATATATGAAAGATCAGGACTAATTAATCTCTTCAATTTAATCATAAGATAGAAAGAATGTGAACTCTTTTCAGTGCCATCAATGAGAATGCATTGCCAAAAATAAGTTGTATTGGTTTGCAAATATAAAAAAAAAAGAATTAAAGGGTTTTTTTTGCCAAAAAAGTTTATAAAAATAGAATTGTATTTCATTTAAATCAGATCTACTGCTTCCAAAAGATATTGGAATGCATTCTTTCTAAAATATAAGTCCTTTTTAATTTTTTCTCTTCTCTGAAATATTTTAAAACCCTATTATTTTTAGGTACGGAGATAAAACAACCCGAGAAATAACTATTCAAATGAGAAATAATTGCACGCAGAGTTGGGATGCACAACAATAATAAACTTTATACACTTGTTTCTTTTCCGATCCATTTTGCGGTGGATACTAAAGTTGCCCGCGCTGAGAGAGAGGAGAGGCAGATTGACAGGTGGGTGAGTTGTTGGAGTTTTAATACCTAGTTGCGTCTCTCCATGATAGATTAATTACATTAAAGGCAAAATTTAGTTGGAGAAAATTAGACTTTGAATTGGGAATAGAATGAATATCTTTCATTCCAACCTTTTGATTGAAGGAGTCACATTTCCATTTTGATTTCAGAAAGAAATAAGAATTCTCTAATCCCTCAAAATCCAATTCCGCCTCTCTCTTAGTATTTAAATCCGATTTCGATTCTGATGTTGATTTTAGTCATGAACGAAACCTGTGAGATAATATGGCCAATCTGATCCCCATTTTAATTTCGATTTCGATTCCAATTTCGATCAGGAACCAAATACACCCTAGATATATCTTGTTGAGAGATGCTCCCAATAAATTTATTCCCAGTATGCATGCTGACCTTATTAGCCAACAAGAAAACAAAAGTTTTATTGTTCTTTTTTTTTTTTTGTACAAGAAACAGAAGTTTTGTTTGAAAGCTGTAGTCAGACTCGATCAATGTTAATATCTTGAAAGAAGGAACATCAACAGAAAGAAAAAGACATTTCGGGCAACATCAATATAAAAAGGAAACTTCTATTATTGTTGGCCAGTGAAGTCCACCTGCATCTTATTTTGAGAAATCACCGACTTCTTTGTCATGACTTTCCTTGTTGCCGTAAATACTAGATTTAGCTTGGAAAGTTAGCAAGAATGAGATTTTTGTAGCCACAAAATATTCATGAAATCAAATCCCAAATCCTCTTGCAGTGATTTGAAGAAGTGGTTTAGCTCTTTTGCAATTTTCCCTAAGATGAACTATGATGCATAGAGATTTGGCTTAGTTCTTTTGGTTTGCTAAGCCGATGGACGTCGATGCTGTGCTTGTTGGTGGCTTCTGCTACAGGAAGTATTAGGTTACATGCATTTGGCTTCCATGCAAGGGTGTGCTGAGGTTTGATTGACCGCAAATACAAAGTTATCTAAAGCAGTGAAAGGATGCAAAAATATTAAAGTCCAGTGTTAAAGGAACTGGATTTCTGAGTGTCAACGACTCGGAGTAGAGGAGCATGTTGTAGAGGTGATGTGCTCAGTGCTAAATGATTAAATATATTTAGAAACTCGATAATTAAGTAAATCAACATTATTAACTTCTTTTTGGGTACAATGGCCATCTAAGAAAAGATAAAACCATACCATATCACCACTTGAACCTTCATTAGCTAACTAAACAGCTGACTCATTTCCTTCCTTAAGAACATGAGAAGCTTTAAACACATATGAATAAGCTCTTCGCAACTGCTTGAAATGTCTAAGGAGAGAAAGAAGATAGGGTCCAGGATGGAGCTGTTGGACTTTTGATCAAAACCTCAATGGAGTTAGGATCGACGGGCTGGTCGAGCTAGATATAACAAACAAGTGATAAATTTCCCCTTTTTTTTGAGATAAATTCCTTGTTTAACTTTCAAAACAGGAAATCTGTAGAGAAGAGATGTAGTCCTGCAACAAACTACCTCGTTTAGCGATGAGAAGGAATCCTCATCTCTCTCTCTCTCTGTCTCTGAGAAGTAGAATAAAAATAAATATAGAGAGCTAGAGAGACCCACCTATACACACAGCACATCACCATTTCTTGGTCTTGAGCTACTGACGGTTTTTGCACTGTAGTACATGGGTTGTTTCCCCGTGATTCTGTTCCCGATCATCAGAGTAGAGGTAAAGAAACATTGAAATAGCCGTTGAAGATCTTGGAATTCCTCATTAACTACTTCCTTCAAGTAAATGATCCATTTCGCACTTTATTTTTCTACACTTTATTTTTCTACAGAAGCGAAATGGTGATGTGAATACCTTTGCAGGCCCAAGGAACACTGGTCTTTGGGGTGATGTCTTGTATCGTTACAAATGGAATCGGATCGACTAGTCTCATGATCCAAATGGACTAAGAGATACTACAGGACAGATCTTTTAGGAGTAACTAAAGGCTGGCTATAGTATTTGTGATTATATTTGATTGGATTTGGACCCTTAGCTTAACGGAATGCCAACTGAAATAAGAGAGTATATAAGGACCCATGCAGTCTTATGTTTAGTTCACCAACTGATTGTGCAATGGAGAGATTTTAGTCCTACATTGGTTGGATACTTGGAGATCTTAATCCTATAATGATTGTGCATTGGAGAAATCTTGGATACTGCCCATGAATCTGCAAATAATAGCTTCAAAATAACTTTTTGGATAAGGTTCTAGGTCATTACATTTTATCCATTGGATGACAATGCTTGGACCTCTTTCCAACCATAATTGTGTAGCTTTCATCTAAATATGAAAGTACAAATGCCATGCCAAGCTGCCTGAAGCTTAGCTTCAGGAATGGAGTAGAGTACTTGGAGAGCACCTTACTGTTGCATGAATTACCTTACCACTATTATCTCTAATCATAAGCTCTGCTCCAGCTAAAGAAGTCCCTTTAGCCAAGTAGGTATAGAGATCACTTCTAGTAGCCATTTTATCCTGAAATAATCTTTCATTTCTAGAATTCTATAAGATCTATCCAGCATGCGGAAACATTGTTTGGTTCTCAACATTCAGAATCTTATTTGATAAAAGTTGAATCAAGTCTTCAATTGACTGTAAAGAAGGGTTCAAGTTGCACCAGTTGCATATTGAGTCCCACACAGCTTTGCAAATCGGCAATTTATCAGGGCATGATCAACATCCTCCTCTTTATCACCACAAAGATCTCACAAACAATGAGCTGAATTAAGGAACCACAATCTTTTAAAATAGACTCCCAAGGATCTCTTCTCCACCTAGCGCGCTATGAGAAAAAGGTCACTCAGGAACTAGCCTGAGCTATCCATAACCAAGAGAATTCATTACCATTCTAATTAGAGTGTCGGCTAGTTATTAGATTGTAGACTTCCTTCAAATTAACCTTAGTAGATTTACTTTTCCCCAGGTTAATTGATCCCTCCAGCATATTTTTAACAGGGAAATTTTTATTATAATGGACACCATTTCTGGAGGAAATATAGCAGCTAACCTTGGAGCAGTCAGCATCTCAGCAACATTTAGACCACTATCACAATTATCCTTATTAATTGGAACAGGCAGGGAATTCATTAAGCTGGTAGAGATCCAAGGTTGATCAAATAAGTGAAATATACCATCCCAAACTCAAAATCCATATGAAGTGATTCTGGATAAACTTAGCACACTGACAAATAGACTTCCAAATGGCTGAAGTTTTCCTAGTACGTTTATATTCCGTGGAATTTCCTGTGCATTTGTACATGGCAGCTGAGAACCCAGCTCCACAAAGAGTTGGGATGGAGAACATGATTGCCAACAGGTTTCCCCATTATAGCACACCTTCTGGCCCTTGGTTCATGCGGTCTTAGCCCACCTTTCTCTTTTGGTTGGCAAATCTTTTTCCATGGATGCGAGTGTAGCTTTCTTTGCTCAACTAAATGCCCCCCATTATGGAAGGCTGCCTTTGTCACCTTAATACCTAAGAAGAATAATCATGTAGTACACACCCACTTCAGGCCTATTATCTTACTCAATAATCTGTACAAAATGGTTGCAAAGATTATCAAAAAAATCAAATTGTAAGCACTTCTGCCTCAAATCATGTTAGAGAATCAAGGTGCATTTTTGTAGGGGAGAACAATTTCGGATAACTTTTTTTTGGCTCAATAAATAATTCATTTATTGGAGAACCCGTTTATAAACGTCGAACAGACAGCCCTTATGAACGAGAGAATTATTTGGCATTATTTCTGGTCCGTTCTGTGGAGGTTTGTTTTCTCTATATGGAAGTTCCACTCATTTGGCATTGGCCAGGTTCTAAAAAGAATTCCTTGACAACAGCTACAATTCCCTTCCTAATGATGGATTAGAAACATTTGAATCAAAAAACTAGGCTGGAAACCATTGGGGCTTGGTGCTTTTCGTGTTGCCATACCTCTCATGGTGTCATCAATCTCATCTTCTATAACAGGCAAAGTCAACAATTCATGGTCCTCATAAGAAATTTATGAGGGATGGAAGGGAGCTCAAAGGTTCGATGGAAATTGAGCTATTCCCCTTATTTTTGAAATTATCAACAAAGTAATTTATGATTAACTCATCATCATGTATAATATCTCCATCTTGCGCCCGTATCTTTGTAATTCTCTTTCTCCTCCTTAGCATAGTGGCCTTCTGGAACCAGCAGGATTAGAATCACCAAACTTAAGCCATAGAAATCTAGATTTTCATCACCAAAAAAATTATTGGTGTCTCAGATTCTTGTTGTATTCCCTCAAAAGAGCCATCAGTCTATTATAATCCTCATGCTCTAGTCCTCCTGACATGGCTTCTAAATTCTGCACGAATTTCACTTTCCAACTTGCTAGCGTTATTGTTTAGACTGGACATGCGCTCTATTCCATCTGCTGAGTTCCTGTATCACTTATCTCAGAAGGAGAGAAGCGTTGACACAAGATAAATGATTCCTACATTTCTAGGCCCGCTCGCTAAAGTGTCTCTGCCCACATGTTTACATTATCTTACAGGGAAATCAATAAGAAAACCATTCGAAAAAGCCAAATGGGCATCTTTCTGTTGCAATTAGTCTATTCAAGCATTCATGGCCCAAGGAATGTGAAGACAAGGTATGGGGCTTCCTATTTCATCACATTCATATATGATTATTTGCGGTTCGATTGTGTTTACTTGATCTCCCACAAGTCAGAAGCATTAGCGTGCTTTAGACATTTTATGAAAGAAGTGAAGAATCAAAAGACAAGAGCATTAATTAAACTTTTAGAATTGACCATGAATGTGAATATTTATTTGAGCAATTTAAGGTGCTCTATGAGGAATGTAGAATCCAAAGACAGCTAACAATGCTCGGAACTCTGCAAAAAAGTGGTATAGTGGGAAGCTAGAATAGGGTGTTATTAGAGCTGGTTAGATCAATGATGATGCAAACAAATCTACCAATATCTTTTCAGAGGGATTCACTTTTGACTGCTACCTTACATTCTCATTCTTAGCCACGTCTTCTAAATCAGTACCTTCTGCCCCATATGAGTTATGGACCGGAAAAAAGTCCAATTTGGGTCGTCATGGGGATCGGCGCATTTTATTCACGATACCTCTTATAAATATGGAAAGTTAGGTTCAGGAGGAAAGAAATATATCTTCGTAAGATGCCAATACCATTCTAAGAGCTATATGGTTTTAAGTGAACAATCTTATGGCAGTGTGATTGAAATTAAGGATTTCATCAAGGCCAAGTTTCTAGTTATTCTTTCTTGCTTTACCATGGCGTCGTTAGTTGGTCTAGCAAAAAGCAACCTTGTATAGCTTTATCCATCATGGAGGTAGAGTATGTAACTTGCTTAACAGCATCACAGGAGGCAGCTTGTTTAAGAAGGTTTCTTAGGCATTAGGATGTAATCACTTGTTCTTCTGATCTATAAAGTAATAATCTATTGTGATAGTATAGCAGCTCTTTCCTATGCCAAGGACCACAAGTAACATGAAAAAACCAAACAAATTGACATCAGATTTCATTACGTGAGACACATGGTTGCGCAAAAAGAAGTGAAACTGGAACATATTTGTATAAGTTGGAAGGTTGCTAATTCCCTCACACGAGAGAATACCTTTGGCATCAAAAGTAGTGAGCAAACATGAGACATAGTATCTTTTTGTGCTTATGTAGCGAGAAAAGTTAATGGTTTTGAATACACTATGATAAAATATGTTACAGTATGTCACCTTAGCTGGAGCTAAGATGAGGTCTGTAATAGTTTGTTTGTTAAGTTCTACATGACTTAAATTTATAGTTAATAGACTGTACATGATTCATGCACAATCATGTAGCTTGTGATTAGCCATGCAAGTTTTTAGATTTGGCACTTGAGCTAGCGAGCAAATTTAAAAACTCGAGTTAGGCGCTAATAAGCAACTAGACCAAGATTTGTACAGTGTTACAAAGATGTGGCATGCGCTCTTTTGGAAAGATAAATCCACTGTAGCATGTAATTTGTACGACATGTGTTTGCTGACTAATGTAGGAGGTGAGAGAATGGACCCCTGCTTCCTCATCATGTGAGTCCTATGGATAATAGTAATTGATGCCTTTTGTGACTTTGACGATGGCATGAAGTTGAAATTTCAGTACCTGTTGCTCTAGCATGTTGCATGACAATTTTGTTCGATTCAGTCTAAAGGGACATACATCACTAGAAAAGCGATTGAGCTAAAACTAAATATCATGAGGTGAAGGAAAGACTATTTAAAACCACATATGTTAAGTTTTATACTCACCATCAACCGGTTATGTTACTTCCTGGGGTTGTGATGTAACTATAAGTATATTAAAAGTATAGGATGAAGGGCAACTTTGAGATCAAAACTCAAGAGGAATTAGATATATTTAATCCGATATGGTGGCTAAATGAGTTTAGGCCATATTGAAACAACTTTTTGAAACTGACCTTTTAGTCTCTAACGAGACTTTTCATGCAAGTGTACTTAGTGGTCAGATAGGCTATTAACCAGTATAAATGGAGGAAAAAGAGAGATGCATGGCAGGGTTGTGCCCACTATATACAAGTGGAAGATGGTAGACATTGGATTTAATGTGCAATACAAGGGCGGTCAAAGTGGGAAAACCCATATCTTTTTAGCTACTTGGCTCTTCATATTTTAGCATGTGTATTACATGCATTGAAGCTCAATAGATGAGCCACTGAAAGGGCATATGGCTTCGTAATTGAAAAGACAGATTTGGCAATTGAAAATGAACTAGCTGAATAAATTGAGGTAGTAGGATGGCTCATTTAATGCATGTTTTATGAAAGAACTCCTATAAATAGGCCTCCATCCAAGCTTGATGCTGTACGCCAAGAATGAAAAGCATTCAGAAAACAAAGCTCCCTATCTCTTTCTCTCTTCCTTTTTATGCTCTTGAAGCTTTTAAACCATGGGTGTGTGTAATACTCTACTAGTGTGCACTATTATGAGTAAATGGTTTGGTTTGTGACAAAGTTTCGCTTCAAAGGTTACCAATATACTAATCTGAGTTATTGGAGCTTATTTGCTGTTCAAAAGGACATAGCTGACCGAGCAGCCAAAACCATCCAACGGGTTCAAAGTAATGTGAAAAGTCTATTTGAAGATCGTAAATCGCTGGCTTCGAGGGTGTGAGATATATCTGAATGGATATGCTTCCACTTGATTTCGTAAATCCGAATAACTTTTTTCTTGTACACCACAAATAGTGGAGAAACTTTTAAGTGCTCTAATAATTTAATTTAAATGCCCCTTTAAAAGCAGTGGTTGACCAAGGAGTAGAATTAAAAGAAACCAATTTGAAAGCAACTTTTGTGTTTTTCTTTTTTTTTTTGTTAAAGCAGCTGCTTTATATACACATCCTCTACATCCGTTATAAGAATATTCTATAATTTCTAGGGTATCGATGATAATGTCTTATATAAAATCGATCAAATATGATCGGCCATAAAGGATACCGTTCAATAAGCTGCACTGTTGCCCTTCTTGTAGATATGTCTGATCACGCATGAGATGTGTTGGCAGTATCTTCATCTCAGCTTTGTATTATCGATTCTTGATATATAGCTTGATATGGAACTAAAATGAAGATACCACAAATAAGATGAAAAGCAACTTGCTTTATTATCAGATCTAACTTTCTCCAACTAATGATATGCTCCCAATAAACCTTGGGAAGGGAGGAGCAACATTGTTCCACATTTTTTCCAAATAATAATGATGAATTAGCAGCACAAGGGAAATGGCTGAACCGCTCAAGAGCATAACAAGAGTCTGACCAAAGTGTCGGCGAGTCCCCTTCTCTTTGACTCCAAGGGGCCAATCAATGTTCCCGTCATCTCCTCAACCGCTCAAACGCGGTTTAAATGCCTTCCCGGTTTCCCTGTCCTCCATCGCGCATCTTTTAGGCAAGGTGGACTGCTCTTCCTCTAACTTGCCTATAAAAGGACGGCAATGGGCTGACCGGCTGAGCTTTGAGGCATCTTAGCTTGAGCGAGTCATGGGCCTCTCAAAGGAATGGTTTCCCTTGTTGCTTATTCTTTTTTGTGTTGCCGCTCTGTTGAGTGCAACCGCGCTCGCTAATTTCGGTAGTGATGATGATGGCCCGTTCGGGGGCCCCAATCGGTTCGGTGGGGGCCGGTTCGGCCATGGCCGGTTTGGCGGCGACTGCCACTTCCACTTCCGTGGGTGCAGAGGTGGTTTCGGTCGAGGCCCTTGGGGTGGTGGGGGCCTCGGAGGTGGAGGCGGCGGCGGGTTTGGTGGTGGTGGTGGAGGAGGTCTTGGTGGCGCCCGTGGGCATGGTGGAGGGTTTGGAGCTGGCGGTGGTATAGGCGGAGGTGCCGGTGGTGGTTTAGGCGGTGGGGGGGATCTTGGAGGCGGTGGCGGTGGAGGGTTGGGTGGTGGTGCGGGCCATGATGGAGGGTTCGGAGCTGGTGGAGGTGTGGGTGGCGGTGCCGGCGGCGGCGTCGGAGGTGGTGGAGGTTTGGGAGGTGGAGGTGGCAGTGGCGTTGGTGGTGGAGGTGGAGCGGGAGGAGGTGCAGGTGGAGGGTTAGGTGGCGGAGCTGGAGGAGGAGTTGGAGGTGGTGGTGGTCTCGGAGGTGGCGGCGGCGGCGGCCTTGGTGGTGGAGGTGGCCATGGTGGAGGTTTTGAAGCTGGCGGTGGTGTTGGCGGTGGCGCTGGAGGAGGAGCTGGAGGTGGTGGTGGCCGCGGAGGCGGCCTTGGTGGTGGAAGCGGACACGGTGGAGGATTTGGAGCAGGCGGTGGAGTCGGTGGTGGCACAGGGGGCGGTGTCGGAGGAGGCGGCGGGTTTGGTGGTGGAGGTGGCGGAGGACTCGGCGGTGGGTCGGGTCATGGCGGAGGGGTCGGTGCTGGTGTTGGCGTAGGAGGCGGTGCAGGTGGAGGTGTCGGTGGTGGTGGAGGCTTCGGAGGAGGCGGTGGCTTTGGCGCGGGTGGTGGACTAGGACATGGTGAAGGAATAGGAGGTGGAGGTGGCGGTGGCGGTCTTGGCGGCGGACACGGGATCGGTGGCGGCATTGGAGTAGGAGTGGGGGTTGGTATCGGTGTCGGAGTTGGGGCCGGTGCAGGCGGCGGTGGTGGACGTTGAGTCATGGTTAGAGCTGATCTCCCACTTTCATTTCCATTATACTCGACTTTCATGAAACTTAGTTCTGGTGTTTTGCTGTTCTTCCAAGCTGGGTGAGAGAGTGAACTTTCTAATGAAAGATTAGTAAGTGTCAAGTGTGTAATGTTTCAATTTGCTCGGGTGTAATTCAGCTTCAGTTTATGCAATCAAAGTTATATTTGTTTCAGAAATCTAAACGAAATTATAATTCACAAGTGTGCTGGTGCTGGCGCTGGCGCTGGCGACTAGGATTTAGTTTGCGTAAGTTGAAACTTGGACGTAATGGTGAAAAGGGTTGATGTTAAAGCTATATAAATTATTGTTTAAAAAAAAAAAAAAAAAAAAAAAAAAAAAAAAAAAAGAGAGGGCTGTTGTTCTGGGACGGAAGCAGTTTTCCGATAGGTTGGTGAACCTGAAATGGACCAATCAAATGGGGAAGACAGGAAGACCGCAGAAAATAAATGCGACGCTATAACCATTGGCAGGAGAAATTAAGCCGGTGACCTTTATGAGAAATTTATTGCATAATAAATGAAAGAGATAGGATTCAGAATTTCGCATGTTATTGCTGCGGAAGGCAATAACAGCGGCGAAGCGACAGCTAGCTTCCACTGTGGGCTTTAATAAAACGTTCTAAGAAGAGTTTAAATAAAAATAGTAGAAAGTATGTGTTAGGTACGGCAGATATCTTTTGATTTTATTTTTCTACAAATTAATAGAATACTACATGAAAACTTATATTGAACAGAAAATTGATGCTACCTTCTGCTCTTATTTGAACACTATTTTGAAAGGGACAAGCTTTCAAAAGCTTTAAAAGTTTTATAAATAATTTAAAGAAACTAAACAGTTGGCTTGAGGATGCTTCAAGCATAGTCGCAGGTTGGATTAAGAACCCTTTCTTCTAAATGTGCAGATAAGTTACTTCTCACAGATATCTGACAGTGGAAAATGATTTATCCTGCTTTTGTAGCAACCTATATACATGGCGAGGCTAACCAGGCATGCAGTTGACTAAATAGTCGGGCATGAATGGAAGTTTGATGTCAACTTGCAGGTTGGCGACTGGCTTCCTTGGTCACTGCAGCATATGCTTCTAGCTGATGCGCAAGGTATTTGTTTTGTAAGAATGTAATTTCCTATAGGCTATGCCGCCTCCAGTTCCCAAAAAGCAAAGAAGAAAAAACAAGAAACTAAATAGTTTCATCTCCTTCAACTTAGTTCTTTTTTATTTATTTTTAAAAATAAAAATAGAAAATGACACCAATACTGCATGGAAAGTTTCAGCTAGTCCTGGCGGCGTGCAAAGACCGGATCGACTAAACACTAAATTTCATATAGCCATGATGGAAAGTGTGTAAATTATATGCATGCCTTGTTGTACGCGGTATGCTATGCAACAGTTTGATGTGAATTTTAATAGATAATTCAGCAGAAAAAACAAAGCAGAAGAGAGAGATTTTACCATTTAGTGGTTGGGCGGCCCTGAATTATATATATATATATATAAAGGGCATTTCATATAGCTCTAACATTAGTACATTCTGCTAGGTCAAGAGAAAATAAAAAGTACAAGAAGGAGGAATGTCCTCCGTAGATGTCCAAATGATTTTTCCAGAATGTCGGGTAATAAAGAAGACGACTCAGTCTGCGGCACCGTTTGCCTCTCGAAATACATGTAGTGCCTGAAAGAAGCTCAACTCTGAATTTTTCATTGAGAGAGATTTCTTACTATAGATGTTCATTATTTCAGAGAGCTTTAGATGGGTATTTAAAAATTATCCACTGTCCACTTAGCATAGAATTAGGAGTCTAACATTAAAATTTTAGAATGTTGCTTCCCCATATCTTCTCATATTCTGCTCTCTTATCTCCCATGCATGAAGCCTTCAGTTATGAGAATTCTACAATGATCAAAAAACACTTCTGATTTTATTTAGTGCCTAAAGTAACAAAATAATATATAGTAAGATAGAAAAATATATCATAAAAAAATAATATTTTTTAACCATTGCATCGGGGCTATTTGATCGCTCAGTCCAACGTAGTTCGGATGTCACGAGCTGGTCCCTGCATGCAACATCTGGGACTAGCTCAAATTCAACATGAATATTACTACACAACCCCTACTTATATATTTTTATTACAGAAAGTACGTACTTCTCTTGTGTGGATTCTGGGGCTGGTGTTTTTAATTATGGACTAGTTACTGCTCGAGGCGAACTTAGACTAGTTCGAAATGCTGAAGTAGTCAGTACAGGATGAACACCGAGACCAGCTCAAATTCAACGGAGACTAACTAAAACACAACATAGGAATTATTATATATACAACCCATGCGAAACATTTATAATAGAGAAAGTGACGTTGTTACATAGAATTTTATGCAATAATGTGAATGTTAATTTTTCTCTCAAGGAAAAATGTGGATGTTAATTTTCAATATCCCTAAAGTCATGTGGAAAAATTACTTCGAACTTAACATAATATTATTACACCTATTATCTATCTGCTAATGTATAGGAGGAAAGTCTTAAGGCCGATCGCATACGGCCCACCTCCAAGCATGAAGTCTTTGAGTCTTCAGAGATTTTTTTTAAAAAAAAGTAAATAAATAATATTCTCTCCTTTCCTTCTATTTACTCGGCATTTTCTGCTCACTCCTTTCACTCAATATATACAGAGAGAAAGCCTTTGCTTCTTCTACGTGAAGGGGATATCTACTCTTGACTCCAAATCAACATTGTATCATTAAAATCAAAGATCTAGATGTTGATCAAGATTCATACACCAAAAAGATATCTAGAAATCTAAAATTGTATTTTGATTGTCTCTAACACGTGTTGTGTGAATATAATATAAGATGAAGTTCTCCTATGATCTATGCATTAAAATTTATTAATTTTCAATTTTATATTTTTTAATATGAATAGATATTAATCAATAAATTAAATTATTAATTTAAATACTTTATCATATATTTTAGTATATTAACATAATGAAAATCATCAATTTGATACCACCAAAATAACTGATCTTTTGCATCTAGGTATTTTTATTAGTAAAAATTATGATCAACAGTAAAAAAACTTCAATTTGAATGCTTAATTATTAATTTTAATATCGAGAAGACTAGATTGTTTATCTCTTTCTATGTATATATATAAGATATTTGTGCGGGGTTCGATAGTCTATGAAAAGAAAAAAAAGAAAATGAGGAAAATATTGGAAGTTCACTGCTTGCCCTACTTGTATTAGGATTCTGTTCCTAGTTTATCTTTATTCCCTATTTCAATTCTAATTTATCTTTGCGTTTTAGTTGAGGTAGAATAGTTATATTTTTGTCTTTTAATAAGAGAGAGAGTTCAGTTTTATAAATAGGAGAAAGAATTTTTGTGCATGGAATATCTTTTGTGCCGAACTTATTTTTATTGTATTTTGAATAAATTTATTTTCTCTTCTAATTATTGTATTTTGAATATTTATTTTGAATTTTAAGTCGGCATGATCGATTTTCTTTGAATAGTATTATGTTCTAAAAAAAATTGCCTACTTTTGTCCCTCTCATAATGTCGTATTGCGCATGTTGGAAACTCCTTCATAGGCGCATCTTTTTTCTCCTTCCGAGGAAGGGACGACTCAGCCATGGTGATCGACTAGATTCTAGATCGGGATCGTGTAGACGAGAATAGATCGCTGCTCCTCGACACTCGCAGACTACTGCAGAAATATGATGCTCATCAGGCAACACATACCTATAGAGAGACGAATGGTGCAGCTGATTGGGTTGCACCCTATACAGCCTAGCATGTTGTTGGATTTATGTGGATGGACTGGAATAGAGTGCCGGGTTCTTTATCTGTTTTATTGTTTTCTGATTTTGTTGTCCGTTTTCATTTTGGTGTGAATCGCTTGTTGCAAAAAAATATATAAAAAAAAAGCTCTGTATAACATGTACTGCCTACTAGTATGGCTAAAAAACGCTGCATGCCACGCATAACATGTACTACCTACTAGTACGGCAACTAGAAGCTGCATGCCACATGCCTCTCGCTATATTCACGACCATCCCCTAACGAGTGTTTGGTACGTACCGTGCATGTGGTAGGATCGTTGCATGATGGCCATGATACTCCAATTAAAGATTTTATTATTATATATGTTATGCCATCTTAACTTTTGGTTTATCAGACAATTAGAGACCATGCCATCAAGCCTGCAACAAATTGGACCTTGTTATATTAAACCTAACCTTTCTTGAACTAAACCAGGTCGAATTTGGGTCCCAGGACTCTGACCTCATTATAAAAATGGAACAAGCGCATGTCAAAGAATTCAGGAAATAATTCATAAATTAACAACCAGCCAACTCCCAACTTAAACCTGGATCGCATTCGGCATGGGTTTCAATCAATACAAGGTCATCCAAGTCACTGATGAACCAAAGCATCCAACAGAGATAGCTTCCGCCAAATGACTAAAGTTTAAATGGCAAATAATGCATGGCCATGGGTAGAAAATGAAAACAATAGCAGAAGAGTTCCTATCCTCCAAACCTTTCTTGGTGATATCAAATTCAGCAGCAAAAATATTCATCCAAAAATTTTCACCTGGTCGCTAAGATAAACAAAATACAATAATTAAATTAAACCTTTTTTTATTTATCGCCAAAATACAGCATTTGCAGTTTCCGATTTTCCAACCTATTAAGAACATAGGAAACAAGTCAAAAGATGAAAAATCAGACAAAGATAACTAAAGTTACTGCAAATCAAGAAAAATAATCAAAACTCAAATGAAAAAAAAAAAGCCATCACTACTAGAAAATACGCGTATAGTGACGGAAAACTAGTGATGACCCGTTATCAGTCACTATTTGTGACAGAGTAGTGACAGACAGGAATTTGGTCACCGTGGTGTGAACTTAGTGACAGACCGGTTACAGAATACGCGGATAGGGTGGGCGCCAAAATTTAGTGACTACCGTAGTGACGGGGTATCTGTCACAAAACTGATAACCAAAATTGCAACCAAACAGTGACAAAGTCAGCCGTCACAAAAATCGTAACCCAAGTGTTTATAAATTTTTAAAACATTATTTTTGGCAGTGACGGATGATTGACAGAAATTTCCATCACCAAATTTAATTTTTAATTCTAAAAATATTAAAAATATTATTTTTGAGTAATTATAAATTAACAAAAAAGTAAAAAGAGGGAATCCAAAATCAAACCCACAGCCCCACCCAAAACCTTTCAATAGCCCAAATCTCAGCCAAAAACCCATTGCCTTCAGCAAAAAAAAGAAAAAAAGAAAACCCATCGCCTCTTGCCCATGCCCTAATATTCCCCGCTCCCATTTGAAGAAAAGATCGCCGCTTCCTCCCGTGATCCTCTTCTCATCTTTCGATCCCTGTAAGTTTTTCTTTTTTTTCTTTTAAATCTCTGTTTGATCGTTGCTTCACTTGCTTTTGCTTCGTCCAACGCAAAAGGTTTTTCTTTTAATGCCCTAGATCTGGACGCTTTGATCCCATCAGGCGACAAGGTAATCCAACAAAAGAGAGACAGAGAGAGAGAGGGAGGAAGGGAGGGAGGGAGAGAGAGGGAGACAGAGGCGAAGGAGAGGGAGGGAGGGAGAAAGGTTCCTTGCCGGTTTCCTGTCTGACCGTGACCAAAAGGAAGCAAAGGCCCCATATAAAACGGGAATAGGAGCTGGCTACGAGTCTTCTCCCTTGATGGAAGGGAGGTGGAGAGTTTTCTGGCCTGCAGAGAGGCAATTTGGGAAGTTGGGGACAGTAGTTTTGTTTTCTGGCCTGCAGAGAGGCAACTGGTGTCCCAACTCATAGCCATGTCTATGGCTTTAGTCCCCTGGAGGATCTTACTGGAATTATTGGGCAATCATCATCCTCTTCCACTTCTACAAGTCAAGCTCCATAGCTGTACACGCGTGAAGACCTTCTAAGTATTCTTGAGCACAAAAAGAAAAAATGGCAAAATGAGGTTCTTCAAAAGATGAGAGAAGAGATTGGCTTTGGACCAAGGCATGCAGATCAGGGGAGTAATGGTGATTCTGGTACTACTGATCATGCTTCATTATGATTGCTTTTGCCTTAGATGATAGGTCTTTGCATCGTAGGAGGAATGAAATCTCTGTTGATCTCTATGACATACTTTTGGACTTTGATTTTGATGGATTTAGGACATGTTGATGCCTATTTTGAATGACATATTAAATGACTTTTGCGTAATGTTAAATATTTTTGCTATTATTGATATTATTATTATTATTATTATTATGAGCCAATCAATGTACCAAATGTACCAGGTTATTGGAATGTGATTAGTGACCAAATTTTGTTACTGAATTGTTTACTAAGTATTGTGACTAGCAGCCATAAACTTAATGACAGGATTTTGATTACTCAAAATTGATTTTGCTCAATGAGTTATGATAAATTAGTGATAGTAACCTTGTTACTAGGTCAGCGATGGGATTAATGACAAAATTAGTGACAAAATTTATGACCATGTCTGTGACGACTAAATCTGTCACTAAAGTTGTGATAGATCAATGACCAAACTTGTGACCGAATTTTGTAACAAATCGTGACCAAGTTATCTTCGTCACTAACCAGTCCCCGGGAAATACGTAATTTCTTAAATATTTAATTTTTGGATTTATAATGGCTTAGTGATGGCAGTTCTGTCACGGAGTTTAGTGACGAAAATTACTGTCGTCACTGAGAATTTAGTGACGCATGTTTTTGTAACCAATTCAGTGACGGAAGCTTCGGTCACAAATTCCATATTAGTAACCGAAAACACGGTATAGTGACGGAAATCTCCATCACTATACGCGTGTTTTTTGGTAGTGCATCACCTTCATTTCCATAACGTAGTAATCTTTACATAATTCTCTATTTTGGGCATAGATGGCTACGGCTAACCCGTACAACTCGCAGGCATTTTGGAGAGCATCACTATCTCCAACAAAAGATAGGATTGATTCCAGCTTAATGCAAGGCTTGAAAAACTTGAGACTTAGATGGGGTAAATCCAGAAAGATAGGTGTTGCTGCTGAGAACTGAGTGGCCCTAGGCACTATGACAAGAAGTGCGACGTTGTTGGAGAGCTTGGTGATTGGCTGCTCTAGTCAAAATTATCGAAAGCGAGCGGCGCTTGGTTGCTACAGTCGAGATCCTCGTCAGATGTCAACACTCCAACCTAAAGCAGCATGAAGCAATGAAGTCCTTTGGCCAGAATGTATGTGGCAGGAGAACCTCCGATGCCTAAGTCAGCATAGTAATTAGAAAACATGAGGAGATCGTCTTTCAGTCTATTATAGCATTCTTCTCCACTTACCTCCTCTACCCCTCTTTTTTTTGTTCGGTGGAGGTGCCTACCTACCACTAGAGAATTAGGGCATGTGGGTTGACCATAAGTGATCGACTTGAGTACGGCTAGGATATCGAGCATGAATGCTTCGCACGCAGATGACATCCTGCCCGTCACATCGATGGAATCTCGATAATCCCTGGGTCTCTCAGTTAGGATGCGCCAATTGTAGGGAGCTCTCGATATGCAAGCTTGGCAGTATTGTTGGGATTTGTATCCTAAATGTCAATCGTCAGCATATTGATGATTGAATTTTGTAAATGAATTGATAAATTAATAAAGTGTTATTTGGCATTATTCATCATTTCATCTTCAAATAAACTCTTATATAATGAAGTCCTTAGGGCTTATGTTATGATAAAGGAGGATTTATCTTTGAGTCCTTAAACTTGTACGCGACCAAATGATATGTTGTTACTAGGACGACAGCATTATCGAGATTAGGTCGTTGTGTGACATATACGTTAGTTGTCCTCTTAACCAAGCAGTGTGGAGACACTGGTATGCCACACAGGTGAAGTATAGGAGTACATTTCACTGAACGTGACCAATTCTGGAACGCTCTACTGTCGAGAGATGTTCCGAGTGGATATGGAGATAAGTTTGGCCCTCTGACCTGAAACCGCAATCTGTGACTAGCAAGCAACTCACTGTACTTTGGTACCGGACTACCTAAATTTCTAATTCAGTGACAGAAGGTCACTGGGTGCAGTCAAGTACTTGCGTAGTCAGTTGTGAGTCAAGATGGAATTGACCCCTCCTAAAAACAGGAGATAATGTCTTGTGAATAATTTAACAAAACCTTGGCCAGGGTAATTTCAGTAAGGAGTCACGGGATATCTAAAGTTAATAACATAATGGATGTACTAAGTATAGGGTTGACAGTGAGCTCTAAGTCATCCTGGCATTAGGAGTCAAAGGGATTGAATTATACAGTAATCATAGTCTAGGGTTCCAGAATATTTGTTTCGCATATATTCGGCCTATTCGGACGTCGGATACCATTGCTAGATGGTCACATCGATTAGTATAGGAAGTCGTTTCTATACTACCGGCCTAGGTTCGAACCTATGAGGTCACACGCATAGAAGATTTCCAATTGATCAAGAAGGCTGATGAATGATTAAGAATCATTTAGGGGTAATTTGGTCAATTTGATTGGCAAATTATCTTATAAAATAATTAAAGTAATTATTGGAGGATTAATTAGTAATTAAATTACTAATAAACTCAATTTGATTGAGTAATTATGCTAAGGATGAGCCAAATTTAATTGGATTCAACTTTGGGCTCAATCAGGGTTTTGACCTGATTGGATTAGGTCGGAACCAAAAAGGACTTAAGCTGATCAAATTAATTTTAAATTAATTTACGCTTAATTGAAGATTGACCTAATTGGATTAGGTCCAACACACAGTAATTAATTCAATTTGATTGAGTTTGGATGAGCCAAAAATTGAATTGGATTCAATTTGAACTCAATCAGGGTCTGACTTGATTAGATTGGGTTCAACCAAATTGCTTTGTTTTAATCCGGGTTTGACCAAATTTGATTAGGTGCAACCCAAGAGGATTAGGCTCAGATGATGTGGCAATTAGTGGTGACATGGAATTGGATTTTATGAATTTTAAATAAACCAAAATTATTGCATGGCGCATGGACCCATTGCTTGACACATGGAGACATTGTTTGTTGTTTGAATTTGAATTCAAACATTAAGCAATATATTAAATGATTTCATCCATCAAATAACTTTCCTAACTGGCGTGTGAACCTCTGAATCATTTAAATTCGAATTTCAAATGAAATATATGCGACAAGAGGAAGGAAAATTCTGCCGCATGGATTCCAAATTCCTCCCCTCTTGCACATGTGTTTAAAATTTGAATTTAAATAAGATTTGGTTGAGATCTGATTTGGGTTGTTCCTATTCCATTGCATGCGCCAACTAAAGGAGGTTTTCTGAAGATAATTTTCGAATTTTGAATGAAAATTCGGAGGCCATTAAAAGGGATCAAACATGGGCACCGGCAACACATCCATTGCAGCCTTCTTCCTCACACGCCTCCTCCTCCTCTTCTTCTCCATTTTAGATAGGGTTTTCAGGGTGAATATCTAGAAGATTCAAGATCAGATCTGAGTCCTCTACTTTTCTTACAAACCTCATCACCATCTGCTTCAAGACGATTGATCAAGAGTTGATTGAATCCTGGCAAGCAGATTTCAGCTTTCAAGTGTTCTGCAGCTGCTAGCACTGTTGCGGAAGAAGATCCTTCAGAGCTTCGTGTGTACTTCTCGTAGAGGCCATTCGTATGCATGGCTACAAAGTCAAGAATCAAATCCACAACTTTCATCCATCATAAAAGGTATTAATCTAGCATTAATCATTTATTATGGTGTCAAGGTCTAGGTCCGATTCTCCGAGGTTTTACCCTCTTTTGGGGCTCCTCACGGAGATATCTCTAAAATCCATTCGATGGATATTCGAAGATTAATTGGAATAGAGTTCTTAAGTTTCAGATCTGATATTAATCATGCATAAAAGTTTTAGCATAATTGTTTAAACGATTCCGGCATAATCCTATGTGTTCTTAATATGCTGATTTCTAGATTTGATCTTTTAAGCATGCATGAATTAAATTGTTTGATTCATTTTTCCGCTGCGTTTTTGAAACTTAAAAAGAACTACGTATGGCTTGATCTCCCTTGTGAAGGGGTACGTAGGCAACCCGATCAGGTTCAGCCATGGTTTTCAAAAAAAAAAAATCAGCATGCTAAACACCGAAGAACCTAGGATGCACTTTCAAGTATGGCACTGAGCCCGTCCAGTGGCAGCTCCTGATCCACCACGTGCTTGCGTCATGGTGTATTTTAATTAGTTGGACCTTCTGGTGAGCTATAGCTAATTTGGAGGCATATTATTTCAACTTGCCAAGCCTTCGACATAGGGGCCAGTCTTCTACTCGGCTCGTTTTCGACCTAGGGAGGTCAGTTGGCATGCCAAACCTTTGGCGCAGAGGTCGGCCTTCTGGCAACCACCATGGAATGCTTCCTTCTAGTGGGACGAAGTAGGCGATCTTATTAAATAATTTCAACTTACGAGATCGCTCGGTCAAGCTTTACTAATGATATTTAATGGTTGGCTTAATTCCACATCCGGGGAATGGCCATCCCATCCAAATGTTAGAGGCGAAAAGCTCCAGGTTGGATGACTCCAGATATTTTGTACGGTCTCTTCTAATTTGGTGAGAGTTTGCCTTGCTCAGTTGGCTGGAAGACTTCAACCCTCCATAATACCAGGTCCCTGGGTCGAAAGAGCTTACCTTTCTTCTGAGAATTGTAATATTTGGCCACTCAATGCTAGTAGGCAGCCATGCAGATCCGAGCTCGTTCCCTGATTTTCTCCAGCAAGTCGAGATTGACTTGTAGATGCTCTGAGTTCCCCTACTCCTCCAAAAAGTTGACCCAGTGCGATGGCAGTCTGATATCCACTGGGATCACAACCTCGACCCCATACGTGAGAGCAAAATCTGTCTCTCCCGTTGAGGTTTAGGGTATAGTTCGGTAGGCCTAGAGGACGTTGTAAAGCTCATCAGCCTAGAGTCCTTTAGCCCTATCGAGTTGCATCTTCAGGCCCTGTAAAATTGTTCGATTGGTTACTTCGGCCTCACCGAGGTGACTGAGGATGTCCCACCGAGGTGAGGCGGTGCTTAATGTGCAGATCAGTGCAAAATGCTCTAAAGCAGGTGTTGTCGAATTACTTCCCGTTGTCAATGACGATAGCACGAGGAAGACCAAAGCGACATATGAGTTGCTTCCATACAAAGCCTCGGGCCTTTTCCTTAGTGATGTGAGCTAGAGACTCAGCCTCGACCCATTTGGTGAAGTATTTGATGGCCACTATCAGGAATTTTCTCTATCCAGCTGCTTGAGGGAATGGTCCCAATATGTCCATCCCTCCACTAGGGGAACGGCCAGAGTGCACCAATCGGGAAGGCGGACACAGCTGGTTATCGTTGGACGTTGGCGTGTCTCTGGCTCCAGTTGCAACAATATAGATTTTCGTATCCAACAATGGAAGAAATAGTATGAATAACGGTTTGTAGTTTCCTAGTTGAGAATGTCAAATGCAGATTATATTGAACGGGCTTTGGATTCACCAGTTCAACTGGTTCTGTATCAACACAAAATAGAAACTACTTATGGTTTAGCTCCATATGATAGATGCAAAGTTTCACATTCACGAATGCAGGCCACTGTGCTTCAAGAAAGAAAATAATAAAAAAAAAAACAAGATAGCAAAACGAACACATCAATGGGCATCCATTCACACAATTATCAATGAACTGTACCAAAACAATAAGAAAGGAAGAACTAGATCATGCGAAATTTAAAGTTATAGCACACCTAAAAGATCTGACATGAGGAATTGAGCTGCCAATATCTTAAAAACTTGTACACAAGACCTGAATATGAAGACTATCGCTACATGGCAAATGAGATTCTTGAAAATGTACCAAGAAAGTTAATATGAGCTAAAAAAGAAATATAGAGAAAACAATATTTTACAAATATATCAAACATTTATCATTAACTATAACCCATCAGTGTAAGATCCATTTGTTCACAGTAATGTGAGCCACACATCTAGTAAGAGATATGGAAATGAATGTCGATCGGTTGCATACCACAAGCCACAAGCACACAGCTTCTGAAGGGATAACCTAGTTTACACATTTTGCAAGGAGTTCAAAGAGAGAATGCAAGTCACCCATGCTCATGGAAGCACATTTATTCATAAGACACCTCATCCCTATGGAACTTCTCAGAACCCATAAACTTGCAGACCTTGAAAATTTACCATTGCAAAGCTTCTCCGTGAGGTTCCTGGCTTCCTCTAATCTCCCAATTTGCAAGTGAAACAAAATGTAATGGCAGGCAAGATCCTCAGTAAGCCATTTGCTGGATGTATGGTTCCAAAAATTGCTAATACATGCAAAACAACAATAATAATACAAATTATAAAAAAACAAATGAAATAAGCTGTGCTTGGATCAAGGCATGTGAAAATATTCTCCTAAGAATGAAATTCGTACTAAAAGTCTTCCAATCATGAGTATGATCGTATGAGAGGCTTGACCTAAATTGACTCTCTTTCAACTGCCCAAGCTGTTGGGGGCTCTCTTTTAGTAGGAGAAGGTTGTTTTATACCTCAGACCTAGGATCTAGAGCTTTTTTTTAGACCTAGTCAACTAAATCGCCGAAGAGCCCCATAAAGGCCTCAACAGCTCCTACAATAAAGGCATTAAAGACCTACTAGATTATCTACAATGCTTATATTATAGATTGAAATCAAATTTTAATTTTAAATTCACATTGATATCTGATGGGGCGTGTGGCAAAGCACATTAGATATGTGCATGCATGCCACGTGCATGCTGCGGTCGGCCAGTTGAACTAAAACTAAGTTGAGTCGAGTGCGTGCGCATATGGTCACTAGACCACCATCCTTAAAGCCATCTTGGGCTTGAAGGAACTACATATCTACAAATGCAAGAGAACTTGCATTTGATCATCCAACATGGGAGCATTAAGAATAAATTTTTAAAATTTGATCTTTCCACAAAAAAAAGAAGATTAAAGTTTTATTTAAAAATTTGAATCTTTTAAAATAAAAAATCCAAAAAATTCAGACAATCCCCTACGAATGATTTAAATTTTTAAAAGCTTAAAAAGAATATTTGGACAACTTATATTATACAATGGGTGGAGTATCCAGTGAACTTGAACCTTACTTAATATTTATTATCTTCATCTGAAGGAACCATAGTTGATTAAACCTAAAACTAAATTCTTTGTTTTAAACTTCTACGCATCACAGATATAAAATGAATTAATTGGATCTTTATGCAATCAATGCATATTAAAAGTCTTGCACTTAGTATTTTGATTTTTCAAGAGAGTTTGTGAGGGTTAACCAAAACCCTTAATTGTGGCCTATACATTATTTCTCACATAGGTGAGTCCTCTAGCGATATTTGTAATCTAATACCCTGCAGACATTCAACCCATTAAGAGTCTAACTTCGCTTTTAGTTTACTTTGCTATTGATATGAGGATGAGAGGAGATATACTCAGAAAAATATGCTCATCAATTAACTTCATTCCTACCACATTTGATTTCTTTCACCGGATCTCCAATTATTTGTTGTTGATGACCTAAAATAATTAAGAAGAGTCCCACTCAAATGTGAACTTATTTCAATTTTTTTTCTTTTGCATGCATGGAATTAATTACCCGCTTTCTAAAATAGTTCTAAATTCATATTTATTTGTGCGTGGCTACTAAATAGCTAATAATATTTTCTAAAATAATTAAGAAGTGGATGATAGTATTCATGAAAGGAAAATTTTCCTAATTAACTTTAATACGACTTTCAAAAATAATTAACAATTTTAAAAGGTACTCCAAATTTGATTTTTTTAAAAATAATTAAGAAAAGTCTCACTCAAATTCAAAATATATTGCATTTTGTTCCTCTACATTCATAGAGGGAAATATTTTTGAAAAAAATAATCAAAAATAACTCTATCACGACTTCCTAAATTTTTTTCTCATGCATAGTCAACTAACATATTTAGATATATTTGGCATATTTAGATAACTTTTATATATATCTCTTTTTTTTTTAAATTTTATGAATATTTTAGATGATTTTTTTAACTTTTTATTTTTTTGAATTTTTTATAGGAGTTGAGTTTTTTTTTCTCTTTTCCATTTAATAATAGGTACAAAGATAGATATATGAAAAAGGGATAGAGAGAGAGAGAGATAGAAATCTGCATATTCTTTATTCTTAACCTATTTTTGTTTTTTTTTTAAATTTCTTACAGTAGAGATTGGTCTATCAAGTTAACATAAGATTTTTTTATTAAGAAGAAAATAAAAAAATTTAATATATTTCAAAAAAAGATTGAAGATGAAGACTATAAAATAAAATTAATTTATATTCAAATAAAACTAACTATGTTAAAAATTAATATTATTTATGATAATATTTATATATTTTTATTTTTTATCAATTTTAATTTATAGTCAGAGATTCGGAGTTCCGCTATAAATGGGAAAGTTGCGACCATCCACCTTTCACTAGGGGTACAAATAGGTTGGGTCGAGTCGGATCACGAGTAACATCGACTCAATCCAGTTTCTTGTTCGAGTTCTAATTTTGAACCTAGAACCGACCCGATAAAAGATTGTGTCGGGTCAGATTGAGTCCAACGCTACAATTTTTGACCCAACGGATCATTTGGGTCAGGTCAGGTCCATGTATAACCCAAATCCAACCCAAAAATTCAGGTTTGATTCGGGTCCGGATCGGATTCGGTTCGGATTTGGTTCAGGTCCGATTCTGATCAACCAACCATGGCTTCAGAACTCATGTTTGCACTTTCGCTGGAGGCAGTCCGCAGGCCCAAATAATTTTACAGATTTAGGTCGGGTCGTAGGATTTAAAATCCAAAACTATCCAAATTTCAAATGAGTTAGATCGAGTTAGGCTGAATCGGATCTAAATTCAGTAAACCCAGATCCGATTCGAAAAATGAAACAGGTTTAATTTTAGAATCCAACTCGGTGCCACAGATCCTCCAAAATAAGTCGGGTCGGATTTAAATGGGTCGGGACGGGTAACGGGTCCACCCAACCCATTTGCAGCCTTACCTTTTACGTGATAAACGCTGGAAGCCTGTAAATCCTCAACTTCAGCCTGCCGAACCGTCGTCCTCGTCGTTCCTGGCCTTCCCGTCTCTCCTCCGCCAAAATCGATTCGGCCGACGCCACGAAGCAGCGATCGCAAAGCCATCATAGTAAGAGTCCAATGTCCACAGGAGACCACCAGCAGGCACTCGTCTTTGACTTTTTTTCCCTTTTATTTTCCTTTTTCTTTTTCCTTTTTCCCAATTCGTATGGCTTTTCTTTGTCTTTCTGTATTTCTTTTTTTTTGCTCTTGCTTTCCTGTTTATTTATGTTATGTGCTGCAATCATCTGGGAATATTGAGAAAGATTATTCTGCTTATTCATAGCCTTGAAAAGTTTAATCTACGGCATAGGGAGACTGGTGTTTGATTAACCTTCTTGATTTGCATGAGTAATTGTCTTTTCGAGAGGTGAGATCTAAACCCTAATGGAATTCTTAAATTTCCTTGAAGTAATGTATTGTAGCCAATTCGAAGGACAAAGATTAAAATCTATATGATTATCCATTAAAGATGATGTTCTTGAATCTTGTGTTCTTGTGCTCCCAAAAATTGATGGATTGCCATTTGAAGCTTTGGAACAATCTAGTACCCTTGGTCCACTACACTTCTTGCTGATTCCTTGCCTCACATTGACTTTATTTTGTCCTTCCCTATGTACTCATTATTTTTCTCCTCTTCTATGTAATTTCTTGTACATAATTTCGGACTTCTTTTGTTGCTATTTTCAGAAACAGAAAAATATATATTCTGTTTCAACTTTTTTAGAAAATAAATATATTTCATACAATCAATTATTTTTAAAACATAAATATAGCGATGATAGCAACAAAGGTGATGGTAGGAGGTAGTGGAGGTGCCGTGGTGTTGGCGGCGAGGATGGAGCCAGTATCATGGAGTTGGCAACAAGGGCGGTGGTGGTCATGGGGGCACCGATAATATGGCAGAGACTGTGACAATGATGGTGGTGGTGTGTGGAGGTGGTAGTGGCGGTGGTGGAAATCGTGGTGGCTATGTGATGGGGATGGTGATAATGGTGGTTGTGGTATGATGAAGACTGTGATGGTAGTGGAGGTGGTGGCATTGGTTGCCTCACTGGCGTTAGCAATAGAGGTTACACCAATGTGTAGGTGAAAAATGTGAGTGTTTTTATTTTTGAAAATATTGAAAGTAAAGATTTCTTACTTTATTTTTTCAAAAAAATAGTGAAAATAATTTTTAAAAATACAAAATAAAAATAATAACACCAAACATGGTTTTATCTCAATTTCTGTAATTTTATTTTTAAAATAGTAAATAAGAAGTAAAAGTGACATCGGACAGGCCCAAAGTCTTTAAATACTTTAGTAGCAAAGATTTATTGCTTTTGAGAAGAGTGAAAATAAAAGGAATGAATAGCAGAAGTTCGGTGCAAATGCTATCTTCAATATTATTACCTATGTGATATTTCACAACTTGGAGAGAAACGAAAATTAAGAAAAAAAGCAATGATACCAAATAGGTTCTAAAACATCTGTTTTTCTATTTAATCTAGTTAATGAGGTCAAGAGATCTTTCATGGATGTCATTCAATTGGCTATCCTCTAGGAGATTCATAGTGTTTCCAAATTGCCCTACTTCTACTTAAACCGAAAGGGACAAGTAAGAGGATTTGATATTGTTTGCACTACGATCTATCGTACCAGTACCGGAGCTCATACCAGCCAGCAATCGGTTCAGTATGGTAAGGGACCATACCATGCTGTGTTGGGGCATGTCAAAACAGGAAGAGGGAGGGAGAGAGGGAGAAGGAGAGGGAGGAAGGGAGGGAGGGAGGAAGGGGAAGAGGGACGAGAGAGGGAGAGGGAGGGAGAGGGAGGAAGAGAAAGAGAGGGGGAGGCTTACTGGTGACGGGTGGAGAAGAAATCCTAGCCTTTGAGAGGGGATTAGCCTTCGAACACTCAACTATGGAGGATTGGAGAATCCGAGGTGTCGAAGAGGGAGGGAGGGAGGGAGGAATGGAGGGAGGAAGGGAAGAGGGAGAAGGAGAGAGAGAGGAAGGGAAAAGGGAGAAGGAGAGAGAGAGAGAGGAAGAGAGAGAGAGGGAGAGGGACGGAGGGAGGGAGGAAGAGAAAGTGACAGGGGAGAAGCTTATTGGTGATGGGTGGAGAAGAAATCCTAGCCTCTGAGAGGGGTTTAGCCTCCAAGCACTCTACCACAGAGGATCGGAGAATCTGAGGTGTCGAAAAGAGGAGAGAGGCACGAGCATCGAAGAGTGGAGAGAGGCTGGCGCCCAAGATGAAAAAGAAGCATTGGTGTCGTCGAAGAGAGGGGAGAGAGTGTGAGCGAGAGAGGCATTGAACTCTCTCGCACGAGAGAGAGTGCGAGTGAGAGAGGCATCGGTTCAACACTTTAAATGAATGAGGGTTTTATAAACGAGGTGGGGAGGGTTTTATAAACAAACCAACTTAAGTGGCTAAAATGTCTCATACCAGCATCAATATGGTTCGGTATAGGCCAAACTGCCTGGTTTAGGTCGGTTTAGCATTCCTTAGTTTGCACCATATGTTCTTTACTTTTTTTTGACATATATGTTGAGTAGACTTGTTTATAGAACCAACACCTTCCATATCCTCCATTATTTTTATCTTGAAAATCTTATATCTACCTTGTGATCCAAAGATCAACAATCACAAGCAGGGTGATCAAAATTAGTTGGTGTTCAATGGGAAGAGAAATGTACCATGATGGCATAGGGGGAAAAACGGGGGGAAAATGGAAGCCAATTGTCTCTTCCATCCTTGTTAATCATTGATAGGAGTTTTTTACATATTTCACATTAAGGTGCTGAAGTTGGGAAGCGAACTTAAAACCCTACTATCATTTGACAGTGTATATTGGTAATCAATATTGCATTTAGACTAGTAAAGCAATCCTGATTTTTCATTATCAACACCTTACAATCCTAATTAATGATTGCAATGGGTTAAGATCCAACACTGCTTTGGATTCTATGCAAATTAATTTGGCTAACTGAGATACTGTAGAATCTTTCTTGTAATTGAATATGATGTAAGGTATCAGTCATGTACGAGGTTGGCACCCTCATGTTTATGGCTGTTTCTTGACAAAAATTGCACCTTCATGCAGCTGTTTGTTGGGGAGGTCTTTTTAGCATATGCTAACATGCAGTGCACATTACTATTCAGCTTAACACATCTATGGCAACACACAAGCAGGATTTGGACAAGGGATGGATGGCTATGATCTTATCAAAATCAAGTTTCATATTTTTAGTTAATTATATTGATACACTCCTATATTTACTTCATATGTGGTGCCTTATCGGTTCGGTACGGTACGATACGGTACACCTTTATAACAAAATAGCTCTCTTACCCATTTTCTCAATTTTCATCTCGATATGCCTCGATACAGCCTGGTACGCATCTTGGTACGCCTCGGTACGGAGCGGTATGGGGCTTGTACCAACTTGAAAGGGCGTATCGTACTAGTTTTCTTCCGGTATGGTACGGTACAGTACGCTCCGTACTAAGCTGTACGGTACGCTTCGTACCAGGCGGTACAGAGCGGAACGACAGACTTTGGTAATAATACTATCACTAAATTCAGAGTTTATCATGGGCTATGTGTTGAAGTTTGTAGACCTAAAATTATGGCTTTTAGAGAGGAAATGATTGATATAATAAACTACGAGGGAGAGTTGTCGAATCAGAATAACTATTAGTACTAAAGGTTTCACACTCTTAATAATTTCTTAACATGAATAGAACCGGTGTGATGTTTAGCAAATTTAAGAAATTGAATACAAACAAGGTAATTTAACAAAGAGTGTTTATCAAGTTGAAGGTTACTGGTATTGGATATAGCTCTCTATGGAATTTTTTTGGTCATCTTTGGAATTTGATGTGGTGTTCTTAGGATGAGGAAAAGGTACAATCTAATTCTGCTTTTGTGATTAACATGAAAGATTGAATACCAGCAAGGGTGTCACGGCAAAGAACATGGTTACGGAGTTGAAGGTTTTTGCTTTTCTAACAGAGATTTTAAGCTACACTAAATGTCAATTTACTAATTCAATGTGGTATCATCCAATAAGGGTCAGGAGAAATTCTATGTATTTTTGCTTTAGCAGTTGTTTATATTTGTGATATATCAATTGCTGACACAAAGTGACAAATTAACTAGTAGTTGTCTGCAGTCTTTTGGCTCTCCATAAATGTGAAAGAAAGTCTTTTATGTTAGACATGCCAGACAACACACTGATAGTATGAGTGTTCCTACTCATCTGTAATTGAACATGTACATCTGAGTTTATAGTCTTTCTTCATGTGCTCATTCAAGGAATGTGATGTTGTCTACTGATAGAACATGTTAGCTGTATGCAACTATAATGCACATTGTTTTAGGTTCTGAAGCTGATCACCAATGAATTCGGATTAGTGTTCTGTTTTTTTTCTTACTTCCAGCATTTGGGATCCACAACTTTAGAATTGCTTAGTAATGTTCACTTTTGATTATTCATAAAATGCAACCATAGTAAGCTGGTATTCATTAGCTATCCAAATGAGTCCTCTAACCCCTGAAGCCGGAAGCATGATTTGCATGAGGAAACTGCAAACCATTACTTTTAGTTTGCTCAATGCTAGAATCTATTTTAGCATACCTCTTTCACAAAACACGTCAATTTTCTGTTGGTCTTTGAAATACTAGTTCCAACATGACTTTTAATGCAATTACAGGTTAAATAATGAATATACAATAAATCTTTTTTTCTATAATTAACTCCTAAAAAATGAAATGTGGACTCCTGAAAAATCTCTGTTGTAAAGGAAGGGTGGACCCTTTATGGATGTATTGCTTACAAATATACAGGTTACGATGGATGATCCAGGGCAGGGGCAACCACCAGTCATGGATGCAGTCCACATACCCTATCTTGCCATGCCATACCAAGCTAACCAAATGATGGGCAGTACTGTACCAATCTCGTCCAGCCAGTTGACAACTGCTGCTTCTCAGGTGCAGCTAGCGCAGCACCAACTCTCTTATCAACAGATCCACCAGCAGCAGATGCAGCAACTAGACCAGACACTTCAGATGTTTTGGGCAAGTCAATATCAGGAGATCAGGGCAACCACAGATTTCAAGAACCATAGCCTTCCATTGGCCAGGATTAAGAAGATCATGAAGGCAGATGAGGATGTGAGGATGATAGCAGCAGAGGCCCCTATGCTGTTTGCAAGGGCATGCGAGATGTTCATCCTGGAGCTGACTTACCGCTCATGGGCTCAAACTGAGGAGAACAAGCGAAGAACACTGCATAAAAATGACATTGCTGCGGCAATTACAAGAACAGACATCTTTGATTTTTTGGTGGATATTGTGCCAAGAGAGGATCTCAAGGAGGAAATGAATGCTAATGACTCTCTTTCATATTATTATGTGTCCGCTCAGGTTAGGAGTCTGGGAATGATCATGAATAAGCCCGAGGTGGATCATGGCTTGCTGTATGCCCAACTGCCTCAATCTTACATGCCTCAGCAGCACCAGCCTCAACATCAGGAGCAGCAGCCTAGTGAGGATTTGTGATAGGGGAAGTGGAAGAGTTACAACAGAGAATGTCTGAAGCATTAAGTTACAGTATTCATCAACAATGGCCTTCTTGAAACTTGCATTTCGTATAGGTATTCTTTTACTATTTCTTTGCCGAATTTACAAATTTATGATCACTTTGATTTTTTTCTGGAATGTTTTCTAAGCGTAAGATGCAAATGTACATATAGGAGGCTGCAATGGCATAAGTAATCATATCTTCTTCACATTGCATATTGTTTCTAATGCTGTAAATTTCTTCTTACATCTGATGGACATGACTGATATGGCATCAGACTGGTTGCCACAATTTGCTTTTCAGTGATGGGTAAACTGAGATTGATCCCAGCAATTACCATAGGAAATTCTTGTCAACCGAACTATTTTTCACATCCACTGCTGAAAGTAACAATTACAAAGGTGCATTTAAGAAGAGATGTATCTGGAAATGAGTGTTCTTGTTCTCTGGAACAGGTTTCCATCTACAGTTTATGATTTCTAGCTTCCTTAATGGGCTATAACTTTCCATCTTCCTTCATGATCACAAATATTGGATCTTATCGGAGTGAGGTTTTCGATAGAATTCTATTACATTTGATATGTGGACCATCTGTTTTGTTTTCCTTTTAATATAATTCAGTCTTCTTATGTTTTGCTCTTTTCATCGAGCACTTGTGAGAGCTGCTGTTCTTTTGATTCATGTTGTTTTCATTTTAATTGTTCTCCATTATTTCATCTCACACAAG
The DNA here is from genome assembly GCF_009389715.1 of Phoenix dactylifera. Taxonomy (NCBI): domain Eukaryota; kingdom Viridiplantae; phylum Streptophyta; class Magnoliopsida; order Arecales; family Arecaceae; genus Phoenix; species Phoenix dactylifera. The sequence continues at coordinate 19,565,358 of NC_052402.1, forward strand.
GCAACTTGTTAGCTTCGTTAGGTGCTTCCTTTGCATAGCTGCACATGCTCGCATGAGACAAACTTCTCACCATTGTTATAACCTTTGCGGTGTCAGGGTGGCAGTTTGCCTCCCTTTTCCATCAAAAAATATAATTTTTCTGATGCCCATCTTATATTATTGAACAGATTTTATTGTCTGACATTGTCATGAACTCACCTTTTTTTCGAGGGAAGTGATTGTTTGAATAATTGCAACCTTGAGCTTGCGAGTTCTTGATGACTTTGGGCATCGTTTTGGTTTAAAGTTGGCCTCTGATTTTTTAAAACGGTCCGGGTGTTGTCTACCATCTTAGTTTACTTCTTACATTTTGGATGATTAGCAGATTGTGCTGATAAGATTGCGCGGGACTAATAATAATACACCAAATTTGTGAGGAGGTGGTGACCTTCATTTCGACAAAATAGAATGGAAGAACTTCATTTAACCTTCTTGAATAATAAATTTTTATGAAGTTCATGCTCGTTTTATTTTGTTTTCCTTTTTTTAATATTTTGGATTAAAAGGACTTTAGCTCATCAATTGTTCAAGCATGGGGTAGCTGTGAATCATATCCATACCTGACCTGATCTGGACCTGTCACGTTCTCGTAGTTCAGACTCATGGGTCAAGGGTGGGTCAGCCAACTCCAAGATCTAAAATGAGACAATCCTTCCAGTTGCTAGGTCAGGACTGGGGCCAAACTTCAGACCCCAAAATTGTCCAGCTCGGATCCACGTTAAGCTGGATCTAGAGCTAACATGGGGTTTGTATTCTATCTAGTTTGGGATCCAATTAGAGAGGTTTGGTCTCCTAGTCACATACATGAGTTGCATTGAGCTTGATATGGTACATGGGGTAGAGCTCGAGCTTGCGTAATCATGGCCATCCTGCAATAGATGCATAAAATCTCTCCAGTCCAGCTCCTGATCCGGAGAGAATCTCAACTCACTGATCTGATCCATGTACAACCCTAGTCGAATAGGATTGCCATGCACTAGCGGTCAGCCTCCTCTTGCTCGGATTTCTTTTATAGTTTTCTTTTTGCTCGAGCTTGGATCCTCTCTGCACCAAGATTGAATTGGAGAGGTCTACGAATCTATTTGAATAATCTAATAGGATGGGGCTGCTGGATTCGTGAATTTAATTATCCATTTAAGCATGGCTCATACCAACTCAACACCTTCCAGCTAGAATATTGTGGAAAAAAACTTCCATAGGTTTTTTCTTCCTGGAGACCAACAGATCCACAGGCTGGGATTTGGTAAGTTTTAAAAGATGCGGGTTGAGCAAGCTGAGAGATGTGATTCTTGTAGGAATATCCAAAGTAGCTCTAAATCTAAATTGAGGTTTGTGGATGCAGTACGTGCAGAACGCGGTCAAATGAAACCTTTTTCTCGTACTTTCACACTTCTTAGAGCCCTCTCCAAGCCGGCCAGCATTGGAGTAATGCTTAGTGTGAAGAACTAGCACGCAAAATATCCTTACCTGAACATAGAAGATAAGAAAAAACAATCGTTGTCACCTAATCCTACAAGACATACGGTTTAACAAGTTTCACGTTCTTCTAGCAAGAATCCACCACAGGTTTTCTTTCAAGGCTTTTAGATCCTAATGCTACCCGTCTAAACTATCTTCCTGCAACTGGATGCCAACTTATTCTCTTGTCACACGTCAGTGTAGGGACTTAACCAAAGCGCATCCCCTCTGCCACCAACCCGATAAGATCTTAATTCCAGCCGATATGCAATATATTCCATTTGCTTTTGACGTCTTGCCTTCTGGATTTGGGTACCGTAATCTATGAGGCTGTCAACAATCCACGAGTGTAACCCTATATTGCTATCTGGGTAGATGCCTCTCATCCCCAATAAGATAAATCCCATGGGTCAGGTCAAGCCGTGTTATTTTGTGTTCTTCTAATTTTGCTCGTCCCCATGGACAACTAAAATAGACAAAGTGGTTGTCCTCAGAGCTGGCTCAACCCTTAGACGATTGAGACGGTCGCCTAAGGCTCCGGCCCCTAAATGCATTTATTATAGTAAGTTTCAAGATGAACGTCCTCAATGCATTTGGGGGCCTCACATGCTACTTATCTTTATAGCTATAAATGCATTGAGGCGTGATGCACTTATGTTAGGACATACATCTTACCTAAAAAAAAAATTATCTCTTTCCTTATTTATACATTGAGGCCTCCTAAATGCATTTACGTTGGGCCTTTGAGTTCGCCTTAGGCCTCCAAATGCATTGAGCTGCTCCTAATTGTCCCGCGGATTAAAGGTCTGAATGATAATATCCTATTCGCTAATGCAGCAGTCCTGCAACCAAACTGGGCCTACATATTACGAAGACACCAGATACCCTTTCTAGCTTCGGCGACTATGGACCAGATACGTACGGTAATCAAGGACGAATTCTCTTGTGACACGTGGTCCTGGAGTTCTTTGGCTGTGAGGGTTGGGCCGCAAAGCATTTTCATTCCAAACCCACCTGAAAAACAAGCAGCTTGATTGGAACGTACCAGTCACCAGAGGATGGTTTCTAAATCCTAAGAACCATGGTTCGTAGTCACACAATATGGTGATCCCATTTTGTTGGGTGCCGAGGAGCAGACCTCTATTAAAGTTCCGTTGCTCCGCTGGGCCCAGCCTCAGGGGAGCTTTGCAAGGAGAGGGGAACTGATCTTTCTCTCCACTTAGGCCCCCATCATCACCAAAGCATTAAATGCAGACAAGTTGACAACCCCATGGCCTTGGCTTTCGTCGTAGCCCATGCAGTGCCATGTATGCATCTCGCTTCTCTCGTTAGGAGCCCATGCAAGAACGCCAACTCTTTTCTCTTGCCGGCAGCGCTGGTGGGCAGGTAATGATAACAACTTGCCCCGGATATAGTTTACAATCTTTATAATACTGTGCTCTTGAAAGAGCAACTCCCCTCAAAATCTCAAAACATGCTAAGTTGGAATTCTATTCTAAAATTTTTTGTGGTTCCAGAGAATTCAACTCCAGAAAAATTAACAAGAGTGGAGAGCTCTCCTCTTTTTTTTCATCCGACTTTTTGGTCTTAAGAATGCACATGCAAGCATTATTAGACCCAATCTCGATCAAGCTCCGGTTGATTACATACAGTAGTAGAAGCTGGGGGGGGAGTCAAGAGGGATCATCAGGAGGAGCTGAGGTGGTGTTAATTGAATCACAGCAATAGTGAACTCATGCTACTCTCTCTCTCTCACACGCACACAAACATACAAGTAACATTGTGTGGTTGTAATCCAAATTGTTATCAGTTGTTCTGTGAGAAGGTCATTCGAAATATAGTTCTTTCCTTCTATGAATTAAGAAACAATGCAATAAAATTCAAGAGTGTCTCTTATGCTTATCTTCAATCTTAAATCTTGCTTGTTGCTGGAAATTGGACCCGGGGGCGACCGTCGGCTGAGGGGGGAGGAGCTCCTGCTGTTGGAACGGTGGGTGGCGGTACGTCAGCTGGTGGCGTCCTCCTGAGGACCTGTAAAAAGCCGGTGGCCGGGCTTTACGGCGCCGGCCCTCCGATGCTTAAGTCAGAGGGGGCCAATATAAGAGTGGGGATAGCAGTGAGAAGTTAGAGTTTTCCTCCCCCCCTCAAATGGAGGGATTCCCCTTTTATAGAGGGAGTTGGGTTACCTGTGATGTGACAGGGCAGATTGTCCTCTTTGTGATAATTGAGCACGATCATGTTCATTAATGGCGTCGTGGGGGATGAGACCGGATCAGACCGGAGTCAGCGAATTGTCGTGGTTGATCGGACCTGGTGGAGTGGTTCAACCGCCCGCTGTGGAGGGCCTGGGGTCCGTAGATAACAAGCGCATTAATTGTTGAGTGAACCGGTGATCAGGGAAAGCCATACGCTTTGATGGTCGAGCGATCCGGAGATCATCTTGAGCCGCGTTCATTAATGGTTGAGTGCACTGGAGGCCTGCAGAGGCCACGCGTATTAATGGCTTGACGACGGTAGCAGAGTACGGTGGAGTTGGATATCTAGGGTCAGGTTCCCTCAAGGAATCAGGCCGGAGTCGAATATTTGGACAAGGCATTTCGGGGCTCGGCACCTGGCCGGGTGCCGAGCCGAGCTAGTTGCCCAGTTGGGCGCCTTCAGCTCGAGCGCCGCGAGGTTGGCGCATTCTGGTCGGCGCTCCCTGGTCGGGCGCCTTCGTTCCGGGATGACTTGGGTTTTTCCCCAACATTGCTTACCGGGTTTGGTGTCTAATAATTTGCATATTGTTCCTGTTTCTGTAAAATCTGCTTCTCCAAGTGAGCATCAAAGCATTAGGCTACCAAACTTCCAAATCTATTATAAAACAAATGCCTCTGACGTTAGCTATGAACTAAACATCGTTCAAAAATCATATGATTTAACATGCCAATAAAATCTCAGCTCTTGACAGAAATAGATCAAATATGTTTCATCAATTCAATTGTCTCCTCATTTACATATCTCTGTGACAACTCAGGACCTCACCCAAAAAAAAGGCTAGTTGGAAGGTATTTTTGGGTTCCGTAGTCCTATATAAGTATCCAAGATCTACTCGACGAATAACCAACTTGGGACTAAATATACGCCTGTCTAGCTTCTCGCATACTCTTCCCATTTAAGCTATAACGTCCTTGCCAAGCTAAGAGTCCAAATCCATTCAAATCTAATTACAAACACCACGATCGGCACATAGTCAGCCTCAATAAACATATGCTGCAGTGTCCCCTAGTCCACGTTAGCTATGAAATAGATTCTCTGATACCATTTGTAACAATCTAAAACCTCGCCAAAAAAATAGACTTGCCGAAAGGTATTTTTTTGGGTTCCTTAGTCCTGTATAGGTACCCAAGATCTCTCCAACGAATAATCGATGTGGGACTGAACGCACACCCACACGGATTCTCACAATCTGCCTTGCTCCCTTATTTCCTCTATCTTAAGTTGGCTCGAAATTATAATACTAGTACTGCAGACATGTCTCTTAGGACTCATTTGATTCATGAAAAGAGAAGAGAGAAAAGTGTGGTCAATGAAAAATAAAGAAATGTCTCATATTTAGTTGGAGTTTTCAAAGAAGCGAGATGAAAAAGTAGTTTTCTTATGGGAATAAGATTCTCGCATTTTATGAGAAAGAAAAACCTATGTGGAAATGAAAAAGTCTGATTCTCACCTATTGTAAATTGGGGTATTTTCTTTCAAAAATACTCTTAAACTTTTAGATAAAATGGGATGAAATCTTTTTCTTTATCAAGGGCATAGCTGGTATTTTAGATAACTTTTCTAAAAAATAGATGCTCAATCAAAGAAATATGCTATTTTTCCATGGTCATCCATATATGTAAAAACTACTTTCTAAGGCATTATATACACAAGCATCAACTTTTGAGAAAAAATATTTCATCAAAAAAAAATTTCCGGCGAACCAAACGAGTTCTTATTTCCACATATTCAAGAGACGAGAGATTCCTAAAACTAACCATGTTGGAAAAATCTATCCACTAAAATATTATAAATCACTTTTATGTCATTTTATTGTTTTATCTTTAATACTTAATTAATAGCTTTCTGTACAAACTAAATAAACAAGTTAAGTTTTGATGTTATTCAGCTTGATCCACGCTATGAAGGCTTTTTATTTAGAGTAGACTTCGTCTACCCAGGTGTAAATAATTAATGGCAGTCCACTCTCAAGATAGAACGAATTGTTTCGTGTTCTTGTTGAAGTGCACACTAACAAAGAAGAATCAGAGTTGAACTCGAACTAGCCATATCCAGATGCGTTGAAAATTAGCAAATTTGAAGCAATCTTTCTCAATCCACATATATGTGGTCAAAATTCTCTTCTCAAATGCTTAACGGGTGCACTTGAGTTCACTCACTTAATGCTCTCAATTCTTTTCTCAAATTTGGTGTTATTCAGATGGAAGGGGATGCTATTCTGATACATGGGATGTACGATTTCTTTTTCTATTTACAAATATGAAAGGGTGAGTATGATTAAATGCTTAAGGATCCTTTCATTGAATACATCCTTCACATAATCGATCCATTCAGCAAGGGTTATGCCCCTTAGGATTACTATCAGATCATATGCATACTTTCATGAGAATGCATCTCTCTTTATTCACGGAAGTCTTCCGAAGAGATAAGAGTTCATATGTGAAGTATCCGTTCGAGACATCTTGTGAGAAGAGAAAGTGTCTTTATGCTTCTTTTTAAAATACCGCGTGAGAAAAAAATTAGAGATGTGTCCGTAGAATTTTTGTAGAATTATAAAAGATGAAAGAGAAATAAAGACAAAAACTAAATCTTATATATTTAAAAACTAAGTCATTTGGGAGTCTAAGATAAGTTTTTATATTTAACTAGGTTTCTGTTTAGATAAATATCAAATATGAAATTCTAAAATCTCAAAATTTTGCATTAAATATTTTATTAACAAACTAACAAACCATGGGCAACAAAATGAAATTTTATAAGTTGTGAATGTGATTTTCTTAATGGGGCGTGACAAATAACTATTCATGGCCACTTGTTTTTTTGCTTTTTTTTTAATTTTTCAAAAAATGATAGTTGGGAAGAAGGGCACAAGTAGATGCTCAGAAACAAAAGAAAAAAGAGTTTTTTTGCATGAATACCCTTCTAAATATTGGATTTTGCGTGAATATCCTTCCAAAATTAATATTTGCATGTATACCCTCATCAAATACTTGTTTTGCTATTCTATCCTTTTTTATTCTTATTTTTGCATATGTACCCATGCCATCTAACGCCGTTAAAAAATTAACGGTTTCAAATTAAAATGACTAAAATATCCTTAAAGGGTAGACATGCAAATAGAAACATTTATAATGGTATACAAGCAAATAGTAACTTTACAAGGATATTCATACAATTTTCTATATTTAGAAGGGTATATATGCAAAAAAGAATTCTAGTAGATGAAAAAAATTTAGATATATCAATTAATATGATAGCCTTCATAATGCTGTATTTTTTAGTTAATATCTTATTTCTAGGCCTTGGAAGAAACTTTATCACGGGTGTTGCTGGAAATTGGACCCGGGGGCGATCGTCGGTCGAGGAGAGGGAGCAGCGGCGGAGCGGCTGTCCGTCGGCGAGTGGCGTCCTCCGTTGGGGTGCCTGCAAAAAGCCGGTGGCCGGATCTTCCGGTGCCGGCCCTCCGACGCTCAAGTCAGAAGGGGGCAATCTGTGTGAGAAGAAGAAAGTGTGTTTATTAATTTTTCGTCCCCCCCTCTGAGAAGCGAAGGTTTCCTTTTATAAGGGGGGGTCGGTGTACCTGTGGTGTGATTGGACGAGGCCGCTTGCACGGCTCGATATGCCGCTCAGACTGGCGCACGATCAGGTGAATCATTGCATTGATGTTGGAGGCATGGCCGAGATCAGAGACTTATCATCGTTGATTGGACTCTGCTGGGCTGACTTGCCGTGGCGAGTCGCGGGTCCGTAGATAACTGGAGCCATGCGCATTAATTGTTGAGTAAGCCGGTGGTATGCATTAATTGTTGAGTAGGCCGGAGACTTTCATCAATTGTTGAGTGATCCAGGGGTTTGCAGAGATCACGCGTAATAAATGCTGGGACAGCGGCAGGGTATGGCCTTTGGTCAGACCTCTGAGGGGTACGGCCGTAGTAGGTGGCTGACGTGGATAAACCTTTGAGGTCGGAAATTCTCCAGGTCGGAGGCTCTGAGGTCGGACGCCGACCTCAGTTGTCCGGGGTCGGCGGTCATGTGGCCTTCTAGCGGCGGGGTTACTGTATTACCGGGGAAAAACCGTATTCCCCCAACACTACCCCCCGACTTCCGAGTCCGAGCAGCTTGCAGGCTCGGATGCGGGAAGTAGAAAATGTCCTTGCGGTTATCGAGGTCGGAGAGAATTGCGTCCGCGTCCTTACGTGTCCGGGAGCTTTTATGACGGAGTTTGCATCCTTTGGTACCTCGAGGTCGCCTTTAGGTGGCGGACTTATGACGGGGTCTGCGCCCTTTGGTACCTCGAGGTCGCCTTTAGGTGGCGGACTTATGATGGGGTCTGCGCCCTTAGGCATCCTGAGGCGGCTACAACGAGGACAACGCCCCTTGGATCTCCGAAGTCGCTTCGTTCGGAGAACTCATGATGAGGATTCCTGGGCCCAATGAGGCGGCGCCTCGATCTCGTGGTCGAGGCTCCCCTCTTAAATAGGTACATCGTTTCGTGCCTCAAAGTGAATACGTGGCACGATCCAAGGTCGGGCGTTTCTGTTCTCGTATTGGTGGGACAACGATCAGGGAAAGCGGGGGCTAGATCGACGCTCCACGTGTCCCTGAGGCCTATTAAACGGAGGAAGCGGGAGTGGCGTCCGCTCGTCTTTCAAGATGGTCCGATTTTTCGGACCCATGATGAGGCCGCGAGATCCGATGGGACGGCGCTTCAATTTCGTACTCAACTCATTGCTCTGGATTCAATACAGTGCTTCGGCTTCTGAGGCCGACACATGGCGCAATCCGAGCGGGGGGCGGAAACCGAGCCCGCCGATCTGGGCCGTTAGGGGGGCCTATATAAACCCCACGAACCTGCCCTAAAGGTTCTATTTGATTGCCTTTGTCTTTGCCGTCTCCTTCTTTGCTCCTCCTCTCAACCCAATCTTGCCGACGGTGCCCGGAGCGATTTCCGGCGACTTTCCCGTAGGTCTCTACCCTGTACCAATTAGGGTTCTTCTTCTCCTTCCTCTTCATTTTCTTTTCCTCCGGCTTGTTCCACTTTTCTGTAGGATGGGTTCTGGTCCAGAGGATGTGGGGTCGAGTCTGTCGGGGGAGGAGTTGGAGTTGATCTGCTCCCGGTTCTTCTTCCAGCCCGGGTTTCGTCTCGAAACTGCAGGGCCGGAAGACAGGGTGACGCGGCCGCCCCCAGGTCGGATCGCGATCTATCGCGAGACGCTCTGGGCCGGCTTGCGGTTCCCTGTTCACGAGTTCGTGAGCAACCTGCTGGTAGAGTACCAACTCGTTCCAGCACAGCTTGCTCCGAACTCGTGGAGGACCATAATCGGGTTTCTGTCCTTGTGTCTTGGGCACGGGATCCCGATCTCGGTGAGCGTTTTCCGCCGGTGTTTTTTATTGAAGAAAAACCCGGCGGATGCGGGGTGGCTATACTTTGCCTTTCGGGGCGGTATGTCACTCTTCCAGGGTGCCCCTTCCTCTATTCATGAGTAGAAGGGAAAATTTTTCTTTCTTGCATCCGAGGTGCCGTGGGGGTTCGACCCGAGGTGGGGGCACCCACGGCTGAAAGCCCTCAATAGGCTTTCCGATCCCTCGGAGAGGGAGTCGAGGGTTTTGGACTCTCTGCGGGCTCTCGGGAAGGGGTTCAACCTGACCGAGCTCCTACGAGAGGGCGCCTTGGCAAGCGTGGGCTTAAGTTCGGCGCGCCCCGAGGGTAAGAGTAGTCGCATCGCCTTGTTTTTACTTGTTCTCTCTTTTTCCCTAATGGTGGTCTAATACTTAGGAAAATTTTTGGTTTCAGACATCCCTCACATGCCGACCAACAGCACGTCTCTTTTCTCCCGATTGAAGAGGCGGGAGGCCGAGGCCGGGGGGGCAATTCCCCAGCCTCGGAAGAAGTCGAGGTCGGCTGGTGCTTCTACATCGGCCGGGGCGAGGGGCTCGGAGGCGGGGGCCTCTGTATCTGATCAGGGGCGGACGCAGGACGCTGGCGACGCGGGCACAACGGCCCCTCTCTGTCCCGCTCCCGTTGCCCAGCGGGGGAGGCCGGCCCCCATTCACCTATGGCGCCCGGGACCGGCGCCGGCCAGGGGCTCTGAGGTCCCCAGCTTGGGGGAGCCGAGCTCTTCGAGGGCCCGGCGAGAGGAATCGGGCGAGCCGGGATCCCCAATCCTCGAGGGGAGCTCGGCTATCCATGATGCCGACGTTGCACGAGCCGTGTTTCGGCGTGCAATGCTTCCAGCGGACCGGGCCGAGTTTGCCAACATCCCGCTGGAAGAAGTCGTCGACGGTACTTATCGTAATATCGCTCGGGTAAGCTACTTTCCTGATTTTCTTTAAGTTATCGGCGAGCGTATTGTAGGTCTTTCAGCTTATAAGTGTTTTCCTCTTTTTTCCTTGCAGCACATTCATGAGGTTGACACCCTGGTGTTCATCGCCCAAGGGTGTCAAGAAGAGACTCGGCGAGTTAGCCGGCAGTTGGAGCCGGCTAAGAAAAGAATCGCCGAGCTAGAGGCGGCACTATCCAAGGCCGAGGCGCGAAGGGAGGCCACTGAGGCCGGGCGCCTGGCTATGGCCGAGGTGCTCGAGGAGGAGAGGGCCGCCCATTCGCTGGCGAAGTCGGCCCTGCGCGCCTCTGAGGCGCGTCTGAGGGAGGCCCAGTCCGAGATCGCGGGCCTCAAGTATGAGAGCGGGGTCTTCCGCCTCAAGATCGAGCAGCTCGAGGCCCGTGAGAAGAAGGCGCTCGAGCGGGCCGAGAACGCCGTGGAGCTCTTCAAGGAGTCGGAAGAGTTCCGTGATATGTTGGAGGAGGAGACTGTGGACGGGTTCCTCCGGAGTTTCGAAAACTTCCGGAGGCAGATGGCTCGGATCTGCCCCCAATTCGACCTCTCCACGATTCGTCCGAGGATGAGGTTGGGCTACGGCTCCGACGACGACATTCCCGATGCCCTCGCGGCCGAGGAGGAGTCCACCGAGGCTGAGGCGGACTCAACCGCGCTGGCGGCGACGGAGGTTCCCCCTCGCGGAATTACCGAGGCGTCCGCCGAGGTTCCCGCCGTAGACCCCGGGCCCGTGCCTGCCGAAGGCCCCCAGGTCGTCGCCATAGATGACCCTGAGGGTGACGCCGATGCTGCCGCCGCCTCTTAGGGCGTAGATTTTCTTTCTTCTCTCTCTTCTTTTTTTTATTGTAGATGAGATCGGCCTTCAAAACTGTTGATCGGTCGACCTTTGATTTTGTACTTAGCCTTTCGGCGTTTCTTTATTAATGAAAAGATTTCTTGTCACTTCTCCGCGTTTATCTTTCTCCCTTTATCTTTTTTGCTTGTGAACGAGGTCGATACTTTTGCCGACTCTCGACTTTGTATCCGAGCCCTCGGGCTGCTTAATAAAGGCATGTTTTTTGGCCGTGCTTTGCCTTTCTTTCTTCTAACTTGTTTAAGTGTTCGAACTCCAATTACGCTAATTAAGGGGGCTCCTAGCTCAGATTTTAGGAAATTTCACTAAGTCTTGTAGCTCGGATCCGAAGATCGCGAGGGTCGCCGAGTTTAGTTCTTAGATTCTAGAGGCGTTGGGTTTGGGCCTCTGACCGCTAAGTGGGGCCGTGCTAGGCCGCTTCTTGGAGGTCTAGCTGAGCTCTTCGAGCTCGGTTTTCAGACCGTAGGTCTATAAAGAGGGGTTAGTGCCGTCCTCCGAAAGGGAGTATGAGCCACTAACCAAATCACCACTAGGGCTTTCACAGCTATCTCCCTCGGACCCTGCCGAGGTTTAGGTGTTCGGGGTTGGAACCCACGGAGAACATTTCGGCCCTCTTGAGCTCGATCAATGCGCCCACGGTCGAGGTTACCTTCATAGATTTATGGGGGCCGAATTAGGCCCTCATTTACCGATTCGCAAGAGCAATCCGACCTTGGCCAGATTTTAGTCGGGGTTCCGTCGATAACACGTAGATAAATATAACGAGGCAATCATAAAGCGGGATGTACCTCATGCAGCAGGAGTCGAGTGCTTCAAGTCGACTCAATAGTCTTCTTTGGCTTGTGGTCGACTCAGCTACGTTGAGGCGACGCGACGGTTCTTCCGCGTCGCACTTCTCCCAGGCCGAAGTCGGCAGCTTTGCTTTTCGACTAATTTTTGTGAACGCTTTTTCGTTCAGGGTCCTCCTTCTGGGGACGCCGGCACAATAGGAGAAATAGTTGCCATCGGAGATCTGTGTGAGCGTTGCTTTGTTGTTATCCGCGAACATTTCGGAGATGCTTTGTTGTTATCCGCGAACATTTCGGAGATGCTGCGAAGGTACTGCCCCGTCGTCCCAAGGTCGAGGGAGCTTGGGACCAGTTCCCGGGGCATTTCGGCTTCAATCGGAGAGTCGAGCTCGACACCTGGAGCTCGAGCCTGCAGTTGATCCGGTGGTACATCCCGAGGTCGAGGAAGTTTGAGACTCTACGGTCGACTCACGGGGTATCCCGAGCTTTGTCGGGGTATCGTGCGCGAGGTCGAGGGGTCCGGGAACGTACTGCCGACCTGCGATGCTTCCCGAGGTCGAGGGAGTTTGAGACTCTACGGTCGGACCTCGAGGCATCCCGAACTTTGTCGAGGTGTCGTGCGCAAGGTCGAGGGGTCTGGGAACGCACTGTCGACCTGCGACGCTTCCCGAGGTCGAGGGAGTTTGGGACTCTACAGTCGAACCTCGGGGCATCCCGAACTTTGTCGAGGTGTCGTGCGCAAGGTCGAGGGGTCTGGGAACGCACTGTCGACCTGCGACGCTTTTCGAGGTCGAGGAAGTTTGGGACTCTACGGTCGAACCTCGGGGCATCCCGAACTTTGTCGAGGTGTCGTGCGCAAGGTCGAGGGGTCTGGGAACGCACTGTCGACCTGCGACGCTTTCCAAGGTCGAGGGAGTTTGGGACTCTACGGTCGAACCTCGGGGCATCCCGAACTTTGTCGAGGTGTCGTGCGCAAGGTCGAGGGGTCTGGGAACGCACTGTCGACCTGCGACGCTTCCCAAGGTCGAGAGAGTTTGGGACTCTACGGTCGAACCTCGGGGCATCCCGAACTTTGTCGAGGTGTCGTGCGCAAGGTCGAGGGGTCTGGGGACGCACTGTCGACCTGCGACGCTTCCCGAGGTCGAGGGAGTTTGGGACTCTACGGTCGAACCTCGGGGCATCCCGAACTTTGTCGAGGTGTCGTGCGCAAGGTCGAGGGGTCTGGAAACGCACTGTCGACCTGCGACGCTTTCCGAGGTCGAGGGAGTTTGGGACTCTACGGTCAAACCTCGGGGCATCCCGAACTTTGTCGAGGAATCTTGCGTCAGGTCGATGCTCTGTCGTCCTGCGATACTTCCCGAGGTCGAGGGAGTTTGAGACTCTGCGGCCGAACCTCGAGGCATCTCGAACTTTGTCGAGGAATCTGAGGATCACAAACGACCCAGCATCAGAGGAGTCACAATTATTGAAAAGAGATTATTATAAGGAGGAGATTCGAATCCATGTTCCTGACTACCCAGAACCCCTAAGGGTTTCATTGGTAATACATCCGTAGATTCTCGGAGTTCCAGCTCCGTAAAATTAGAGTCCCCTCTAGGGACTTCAATTTGTACGCTCCGGGTCGTTGTACTTGGGCGATCTGGTACGGCCCTTCCCAATTTGGGGCGAGCTTTCCTTGCTCGGTCGGTTGAGAAGCCTCGGCTCTCCTGAGGACGAGGTCCCCTACTTTGAAGAGTTTGGGCTTGACTCTGGAGTTGTAGTATTGGGCCATCTTCTGTTGATATCTTGCCATGCGGACCCGGGCGTCCTCTCGGGTCTCTTCAACAAGGTCCAAGTTGTTCCTAAGCCGGAAAGAATTGGTGTCGGGGTCGTAATGCTCCACCCTTGAAGAAGGGAGGCCAATTTCCAGCGGGATGACAGCTTCAATGCCGTATGCTAGGTTGAAGGGGGTCTCTCCCGTGGGCAGTCGGAACGTGGTCCGGTACGCCCAGAGGTCGTTGTACAAGTCCTCGACCCACTGTCTTTTGGACCGATCCAGCCTAGCCTTGAGTCCCTGCAAGATAGTGCGGTTAGTTACCTCGGTTTTCCCGTTTGTCTGGGGATGGGCGACCGAGGTGAAGCGGTGGTCAATGCCGAGCTCAGAGCAAAATTTCCTGGGCATTGTCGAACTGCCGGCCATTGTCGGATATAAGGATACGGGGTAGTCCGAATCTGCAAATTATGGACTTCCACACGAAGTCCTGCATCTTTTGCTCGGTGATCCGGGCTACAGGTTCGGCTTCGACCCATTTGGTGAAGTAGTCGATTGAGACGACCAAAAACTTTCTTTGCCCGGTGGCGAGGGGAAAGGGCCCCAGAATGTCGATCCCCCATTGGGCAAACGGCCAGGGGGCGACGATGGAAGTCAACAGGGCCGAAGGTCGGCGTTGGATGTTAGCGTTCCGTTGACACCGGTCGCACTTCCGGACGAAATCCGTCGCATCTTTCTGGAGAGTGGGCCAGTAATATCCTTACCGCAGGATCTTATGGGCTAATGCCCGACCCACCAGATGATTTCCGCAGATTCCTTCATGGACCTCTCGGAGGGCATAGTCCGCCTCAGAGGGGCGGAGGCATCTGAGAAGAGGAGAAGTAAATGATCGACGATAGAGTCTGTCTTCATACAAGACATACCGGGGAGCTTGGCGCTTGATTCGGCGAGCCTCTGTCTCGTCACGGGGTAGGGTTCCGTCCTGGAGGTAGCAGACGAATCCGTCGATCCAGCTTGGCTCGAAGTCGATACACATGGTGGGCTCAGGCTCCTCCGTGCTAGGCGTCCGAAGGTACTCGAGCGTTGTCCCCTGGGGAAGCTCGCTAATGCGGGAGGTCGCCAGCTTGGACAACTGGTCTGCCCTGAGATTCTCCGCTCTGGGAATGTGATAAATACTGAAAGAGTTCAAGGTAGACGTGAGTCCCCGCACTTTTTGGAGGTATTTCTGCATGGATGGCTCTTTTGCTTCGAAGTCTCCCTGGATTTGGCTCACTATTAGCTGGGAATCGCTGAAGGCCTTTAGGTCTCCCACTTTCAGTTCCTTCGCCAATTTGAGCCCAGCAATGAGTGCCTCGTACTCCGCCTCGTTGTTCGAGGCCGGAAACTCGAGGCGCAAGGCTTGTTCGGCCACCACTCCATCCGGGCTGGTGAGGATGAGTCCAGCTCTGCTACCCCCCGAAGTTGAGGATCCGTCCGAATATAGGACCCATGGTGGCCTCGGGGCTGTCTCCGTAGGTGCAGATGGTAGCTCGGGGTCGTCTGGTAAGGTACACTCCACCAGAAAGTCGGCGAGTATTTGGGCTTTAATGGCCGGCCTGGGCCGATATTTGAGGTCAAATTCTCCGAGCTCGACCGCCCATTTGGCGATCCTCCCCGCACGATCCGACCTTTGCAGTATCTGCTTCATAGGCTGGTCGGTCAATATGGCTATTGTGTGGGCTTGGAAGTAAGGCCGGAGTCTCCGCGCCGAGGTGACAAGGGCGAAAATTGTCTTCTCCAGTTTGGAATATCAGGTCTCGGCATCTCTGAGGACCCGGCTGATGTAGTAGACCGGCTTTTGGAGCTTGTCCTCTTCCCGGACCAGGACCGAGCTCACTGCAACCGGGGAGACGGCCAAGTATAAATAAAGAAGCTCGCCCCACTGAGGCTTGGTGAGTAGCGGGGGAGAGGCCAGGAGGCGCCTGAGCTCTTCAAAGGCCCGCTGGCACTCTTCCGACCATAGGAAGTTCTTTGGCCGCTTAAGGATCTTGAAGAATGGGAGGCAGCGCTCAGCTGATCGGGAGACAAATCTCCCTAAGGCGGCAACCCGTCCGGTAAGCCGCTGCACTTCTTTGACTGTCTTTGGGGGCGCCATCTCTTGCAGCGCTCAGATTTTCTCGGGGTTGGCTTCAATCCCGCGCTGGGTCACTATGAAACTCAGAAATTTGCCTGAGGTAACTCCGAACGCGCATTTTGCTGGGTTGAGCTTCATCCGGTACCTCCTGAGCTTGGAGAATGTTTCGTCGAGGTCGGCTACATGGTGCTCCGCCGCTCGACTTTTCACCAACATGTCATCCACGTAGACTTCCATATTTCGGCCAATCTGGTCCTTGAAAATTTGGCTGACCAGCCTCTGGTACGTGGCTCCAGCGTTCTTCAGACCGAAAGGCATCACCTTGTAGCAATAGGTGCCTTTGTCGGTGATGAAGGCTGTCTTCTCCTCGTCTTCTGGCGCCATCCGGATCTGGTTGTATCCGGAAAAGGCGTCCATGAATGTTAGCAGTTGATGCCCTGAGGTGGAGTCGACGAGCTGGTCGATACTTGGGAGGGGAAAGCTGTCTTTTGGGCAGGCCTTGTTCAGGTCGGTGTAGTCCACGCACATGCGCCATTTCCTGTTGGCCTTCTTTACGAGGACTACGTTGGCGAGCCAGTCTGGGTAGGAGACCTCCCGGATAAAGCCGGCCCCGAGGAGTTTATCCACCTCCTCGGCCACAGCTCGTTGTCGTTCCGGGGCGGAGCCTCTTTTCTTCTGCTTTACAGGTCTGCTGGTTGGCTTCACCTGGAGTCGGTGGATCATGACCTCGGGGTCAATTTCCGGTACGTCCGCAAGCGACCAGGCGAAGACATCAGCATTGTCCCGCAGGAAACTAACGAGGTGATCCCTCTCGCAGGCGCCAAGACCGGAGCCGACCTGCACAGTTAGCTCGGAAAAATTTTCTTGCAGTGGAATTTGAACAAGAAGCTCACCATGCTCTACTTGCTTCTTCCAAAGAGTGTCCCTTGCGTCCAGAGTTTCTATGGATAGTGAGGGGCTCGCTGGCTGAATCGGCGCCTCGGTCGGTTGCCTTACTTTGTGGGCCGCCATGTAGCACTGCTTGGCAACCAACTGGTCCCCGCGGACCTCGCCTACTCCTTGGCCGGTGGAGAACCGCATAAGCAGATGGTGGGTTGAAACCACGGCCCGAAGGGCGTTTAGCCCTGGCCGCCCAAGGATGGCGTTGTAGACTGAGGGCAGACGGACCACAAGGAAGTCCGTCCTCACAGTGCTCTTCCGGGGAGCGGAGCCAACTGTGACAAGGAAGCTGGCCTCACCTTCTATCGGGACCGAATCTCCGGTGAATCCAACCAGTGGGGCATTAATTTTCCGGAGATGTCCTTCTGGCGACCCCATTTTTTGGTAGGCATGATCGTACAAAATGTTGGCTGAACTTCCATTGTCAACTAGGACACGTTTTACATCAAACTTATTTACAATCATGGAGATAACCACAGCGTCATCATGGGGGGTCTCAACCCCTTCCAAGTCCTCATCCGAGAACGAGATGACTTCATCAGCACACAGGCACTTCGGGGGGGCTCCCTGGGCTGTTGCTCCTGCCGAGACCCCTCCGATCATATTGATGGTGCCGGCGATGGGCCCGTTGTCATCCGGGTTTTCGTATGGCGTGGCATTTTCCGCCGGCCTCCTTTCCTCGCGCCGGTTTCTCACGAACCGGTTGAGTATTTTTCGGCGAATGAGCGCCTCTATCTCGTCCCGGAGTTGGAAGCAATCCTCCGTGTCGTACCCACGGTCTCGATGGAAGCGGCAATACTTCCTGGGATTGCGGGGAACTCCCGTATCCCGCATAGGAGGCGGGGGTCAGAAGAAATCCCGACCCTCGATTTCCATCAGGATCTCGGCCCGGGGGGCATTGACAGGTGTGTAGTTCTCGTACCTCCCTGGGTACGTCCGAGGCCGTGGTGGAGATCTTGGTCGAGGTGGGGTCCTCCACCGAGCTCGCCCCTGCTGCCGAGGGGGGCTCCTCAGCCGAGGGAGGTTCTTCTCTCGACGGGGGGATCGGCTTCTTTGTCGGCCGCGCTCCTCGCGGCGTTTCTTCTGTTTCCTCGAGGCGGGCTCAATCGCGCCCCGCCTGGAGGCAACTGCCTCCTCAGCCTTGGCATATTTTCGGGCTCGGGCCAGCATTTCGGTGAAGTCGGCCGGAAAGCTCTTCTCAATGGAGAAGAGGAATCGGTAGGAGCGAACCCCGGTCTTCAGAGCCGACATGGCTATCGACTGGTCTAGCTCGCGAACTTCCCACGTGGCAGCGGTAAAGCGGTCCAGATACTCCTTGAGGGATTCCCCCTCCTTCTGTTTGATGTCCAAAAGGGAGTCTGACGTCCGTTGTTGGCGCCGACTGGCGGCAAAATTGGTGGCGAACTGCCTGCGGAGTTGCTCAAAGGAGGATACCGTATTCGGCTTTAGTCCAGAAAACCAAAGCCGGGCGGTCCCTCGAAGAGTCGCTGGGAAGGCCTTGCAAAGTACAGCTTCCGAGGATCCTTGCAGAGCCATGAGGGCTCGGTAGCTCTCCAAATGGTCGAGAGGGTCGGTCATTCCGTTATAGGGCTCCACCTGAGGCATTTTGAACCTCGCGGGGACCGGCTCATCCTCGATCTGGCAGGAAAAGGGGGATTTGGTAGTGAACTCAAAGTCTCCCTCCCGCCTTGCCTTCCTACTGTGGAGCGCTGCGATCTGGCGCTCCAAGTGCTCAACTTTTCTGTCGAGCTCCCCAACCCGTGGGATTGTCGTCGTGGTCTGCTCTGGCTCGCGGTGGTCTGGAGCTGACTCAGCCTCAGAGGGTTGGGGTCTTCTGTTGAGATCTCCCCCCGGTAGCTCTCTTTGGGGGGAAGTCCGCTCCTCGTCGTTGGCTCTGGAAGAGCCGTGGAGATTCTGGCCTAGGAAAATTGGGCCGTTGGGAGGAAACTCCGGCAGGGCCTGGGCCTGCGGGGGATGTGTTGGTAAGGCCTCCTCGCGCCGCAGGCCTTGAACGGCGGCGGCCAGGACCTGAACTTGCTGCATCAAAGCATTGAATTACTCCGGCTGAACCTGGGGAACCGGATCAGCCGGAGTAGGTGGATTCTGAACGGAATGTCCAGGACTCTGTGGGAGGCGCCGGGAGGTATTGGAGGCTCCCTTGCTTCTCAACTTCATGATCGCTACTCGGACCCTTCCTCTAGCGCCAACTGTTGCTGGAAATTGGACCCGAGGGCGATCGTCGATCGAGGAGAGGGAGCAGCGGCGGAGCGGCTGTCCGTCGGCGAGTGGCGTCCTCCGTTGGGGTGCCTGCAAAAAGCCGGTGGCCGGATCTTCCGGCGCCGGCCCTCCGACGCTCAAGTCAGAAGGGGGGCAATCTGTGTGAGAAGAAGAAAGTGTGTTTATTAATTTTTCGTCCCCCCCTCTAAGAAGCGAAGGTTCCCTTTTATAAGGGGGGTCGGTGTACCTGTGGTGTGATTGGACGAGGCCGCTTGCACGGCTCGATATGCCACTCAGACTGGCGCACGATCAGGTGAATCATTGCATTGATGTTGGAGGCATGGCCGAGATCAGAGACTTATCATCGTTGATTGGACTCTGCTGGGCTGACTTGCCGTGGCGAGTCGCGGGTCCGTAGATAACTGGAGCCATGCGCATTAATTGTTGAGTAAGCCGGCGGTATGCATTAATTGTTGAGTAGGCCGGAGACTTTCATCAATTGTTGAGTGATCCAGGGGTTTGCAGAGATCACGCGTAATAAATGCTGGGACAGCGGCAGGGTATGGCCTTTGGCCAGACCTCTGAGGGGTACGGCCGTAGTAGGTGGCTGACGTGGATAAACCTTTGAGGTCGGGAATTCTCCAGGTCAGAGGCTCTGAGGTCGGACACCGACCTCAGTTGTCCGGGGTCGGCGGTCATGCGGCCTTCTAGCGGCGGGGTTACTGTATTACCGGGGGAAAACCGTATTCCCCCATCAACGGGCATCCTCTCCATAAAACATTTTGAAATAGAGATAATTATTTAAAAACTATTTGGCACCATTATCATTTTTTTGTTTTCATTTTTGTATAAATTAGTGAAATTTCATGTGGCCTTATGGAATGCAGCTTGAAGACCTACAGGAAATCAAGTCAAACCCAAGCTCTATTGTGTCTGAAGTTATGAAAGTGTTTGCTTTCAAGTCAACATCTGGTGAGAATAACTTGCCAGAGAGTGCCCCCGGATCTTTATTTTTGAGCTCTTCACATATGGGTACTACCAGTCGTATTCCAAATAACTTGAAAGCAAATAAGGTGCAAAAGTATCAATCCAACCATTTCTAACTCCAATATAAAAATCACGACAGCGTTCTTGAATGGTAAAATGGGAACTGAATCACTTCAAACCAAACAGCAAGCAAGTTTGTCATCTTACTTGTCAAGAATGAACAATGTGGGATTCTCAGGGTCCATAAACTTATTTTTTGAAGGTCAGCTTCTTCAAGAACCTGGGCTTGTCGTCTCCTCTATACGTGATCAAAACGACCTTCTCCTTCAAACCTCGAACATCCGGACTGCCCACCTCCTTTAAATCCCTCCCTTCTCTTATATCAAGCACCTGAGCATTGATGTCTTCCGATAACTTTGAGAAAGCAGTCCTGGCAGACTCCACTCCCCGAGGCTTCGGCCTCTGAAAAATCTGCGACAGAACCAGCAGCACTGCCAGCGCCGTTGGGAGGAAGGAGGAAGTTCGCGAGCGGCATCGCGATCTCAGGCCGATCTCGCTCGCGAGGCCGATCCCGCCTGCCCGCGAGCGATCGCCCAAGGGATTGCGAGATCGCAATCGCAATGAACAGCGTTCGCGATCCCGAGGGAGAGGGGGGAGTAAGGATAATAGCGTAATTTCAAAAATTTTATTTTATTATTAATCAATATAAATATGATTTTTTTTAACTTCGTTAAAACAGCCGTTATATTAGGGATATTTGTACAATAACAGAGTTTTATGAGGGTATACACGCAAATATCAATTTTAGAAGGATATCCAAGCAACATCCGATATTTAGAAAGGTATTAATGCAAAAAATTCAAGAAAAATATAAGCAAATTAAAAGAGTGCTCTGCATCACATGTATATTCATCCATTATTGTATAATACAGAAATGATGTGCTACTTATGTACTGCTGCCACCTTTTCATCATATGTAAACTTATCCCGAATCACACCTCTGACGCAATCTCCAAGTATATATGCTCAACTCTACACTCTTAATGAACGGGTTAATCCTTCAATTTGAGACAGTTTTTAATGAGGAAAGATTTGCTAATCAAAGCCAAAGAAGGAAAAACAGGATAACCACATCTTTAGACTTTTGAGACTTAAGAATTTCTTTTGAGCAAATTTGACATTGACATAATTTTTAAAATGGTACCCTCTAGTCTTAGTATAAGATTTTATATAAAATATAAACAATATCAAGAGTATCAGATATCAGATGCCTTCGATTTTGGTTTTAGTTTCAGGTTCCATATTGGATTGGATGGAGAAATTATCAAAACCGTAACCGCATATCATTGAAATCATTTTTATTTAATTTTAATTCTATTCGAAGCGGATGAAATATTTGACTACCTCCCCCTTGACATCCCTATTAATCCTTATCCTTCTGGACCTCCCGCTGTCTGAGGCGCCTCCAGCGGAGTAACGCTTTAATGTGAACTCATGACTTAAAAGGTTCTTAAAGCTATTGTGTCCTTTCCAAAAGATTCCGGTATCAAATTCTTTATAGCTTTTACTTCTGGGGCACGGCCCATTTCCTCACAAAATCTTTATATAGCTTTTACCTTCAGACGTTCTTTTCTGACCCCACAAAGCTATAAAAAGAGTGATGGCCAAACTCTTCAACAGTACCAACTTCCATAGTTCCATTTAATGTTGCTAAACCAGAGGCTTCTTCATGCCCTTCTACGTATTCGACGTGTCTTGTTACCTTCTTAATTCAACTCATTGCTGTGTGCCAAAGTATTCTCCTCTCGTTTGTCAATGTAAACAGGACTTGAACAAAGTAGACCCCTTTGCAATATATTCTGCTTATTTTGACCTCTTACCTTCTGCATATGTTGGGAAACCATGCATACAAGTCTATATTTGCAGCACAATATGTGAACTCCAGTTGTCATCAATTCACGAGTTCTATTATGTATAAATACAAGCATAGACTCTTAATTTATCCCGGTCGAACGCCCCAGTTTTTGGTGAAGAGGAGGTCGAAGCACCCATCTCTCATTACAACCGGGGACTACAGAACTTCTTGGTTGCGTGTCAGAACCCAAAGGTGGTCGATCTTTTGAAAATACTTGCCCATGGCCAACCACGCAAAAGCGAAAAAGAAACCAGGCTGAGATACGAGTTGAGGTTTCCAAAACGCGTTTGACCGATCTCACTCAAGAAAAAAAAAGAGATTGATTGCTTAAAAAAAAAACCAAGAGTATTTGATATGATATTATTTTACCACATATGACGTGTTAGTGAAAAACCTTTTCTTCTTTTCACTAATAGCATATTTTTAAGAAGAAAGAAAAGAGAACAAAAAAAAATTACATGAAATATTATTTTAACATCTCCAAGGTACAACAAAAGCTTCCGGAATGCTTGATTTTTTATTATTTATTAGGGTTTCTACTTAGGGCAATAATTTATCCTTATCATTGATGGTACAATGATGCGGTGGAACTGGTGCTAAATACTAGATTCTTATTTCTAGATTTGATTTGGATACTTCTTTATGAAGGAAAACATAGGAAGCAAGTTGCTTCCCCCTGTAGCTAATCAAATTGAGAAGTATTTACAATGGGTGGAGTAAAGAGGATTCAATATAATTAATTTTAGGGCTGAAATTGAATCGAATACTATAGCATATCTATATTCATATTTGTTTGATTTGACAAATAGGAATATGGATACGAATGTTAGTCACATGCAAAAATTCATATCTATATTTCCTTTAAATAGATACAGAGACAAATTGTATACTAAAAATATGGATAATTATAAGAATATAAATCGGATAATGAAACTTTATGATTACAAAATCAAAGATACTACTAAGTGGATGATAAATTAAGTTAATATAATTTTAGTATGCTCATTTATTTTTCTTAAAAGTTCATGACTGTCATATAAACTTAAATAGGATTATAAATGGAGTGAGATATTCAGATATGGATCAAATGGTTATCTATCCACATCCACTTTTTTTTTTTTCTTACGAATATGGATATGAATACAAATAATAGTTAGATGCTCAAATTCTATCCATATCTAAATAGATTTACATGCAAAAATAAGTCGAAATGGATATTTTTACTCTTAATTGATTTGAATATTTTCTAAACAATTATGTTTGCAACAAGATCACACTTGTCAATTAGATCAGGACAAGCTAACCTACCATGTCATTATTTGTTCAGCCAAACCATGACCCGGATGCACACCCATATGAGAAATCTGATCTAGGCTTGGGACAATAGGGTTGAGTCCGAATCAATAAGTCGTGTCTTTTTCTGCTAGGCCAAATTGCAGGCAGAAGTCTCGTCTATTTTAGGTTTTTGGAGACGCGCCAACCCTTTCCAGCCAGCCCACCAAAAAGAAAGCGGCTTGATAGAAGCTGGGTTTTGACAAAGTGTGAAAAGATGGTTTCTAAATTCTAAAAGCTCTGGTTCATGGTCACACTTAGATATGTCCTAACTCTTTGTTAGGTGTAGAAGAGCAGACCTCCAACTTGCACCATGGTGATCCCATCACTGGTTAGACCCTTCCAGCTATACGGAGGGAATCTGATCCCTTCTCTCCACTATATAAAGCTTACTTGAGAGAAGTCCTACACACCATCAGCACCATGGGTACTAGATGCATGGCAATCTCATGGCCTCTTCTTCTGGTCATAGTTCATGCAGTTCTATCCATTTCATCTCTTCCCTCTCTATCCCATGCAAGAACACTACCCCCTGCTAAGGGAAGCACTCTTAATGAGACCAAGCTCTTCTCTCGAAAAGCTGGCGGTACCGGCCGGGGAGGCGGCCATGGCTTCGGCATAAGCATAGGCCGTAACAAGTCAGGGATCGACATCGGTATCGGTGGGGGAGTGGGAGGCGGGGTTGGGACAAGTCACGGTGGTGGAGAGAGCGCGGGCGGTGGGGTTGGCGTCGGCGTCGGCATCCACGCAGGAAAGGGTGGAGTGGACGTTGGGATAGGTGTGGGTGGTGGAGGTGCGGCCAGTGGGAAGCATGGGAGTGTTGGTGCGGGTGGTGGAGGTGGAGTCGGTATTAGCATTGGGCGCGGAGGTGTGAGTGTGAGCACCGGTGGTGGCGCCGGAGGTGGTGGGGGGAGTGGTGGTAGCGGCGGTGGGGGATCGGGAGGTGGCGGTGGAGTTGGGCGCGCCGGTGGGGCGGTGGGGAGTGGCGAAGGCTATGGAAGTGCGAGTGGAAGCAGTGGAAGCGGGAGAGGAAGCGGGTCGGGCTCAGCGGGAGGAGCCCAGGGAGGAGGAGGTGGTGGGGGTGGTGGCCGTGGTTGATTAGATCATGTAGTTGTGCTCCTTAACGCAAATCATTTGATCTTTGCTCCGAGTTGGTAACGGTTGTTATGTAATAAGGCAATACTTAAGATATTGTTCTTTCTTCTACGAAAAAGAAACACAATGTAATGGGATTCGTAAGGGTCTCGTATGCTTCTTTATGGTCTTATTGGCTTGTCATGACTTGATAATCCAAGTGAGTGTCAAAGCATGGAACTACTGCAATTCAAACCTGCTCTAAATTTTTTCATAACAAGCAAACCCTTCTGAGATTATCTCTTCATGCGGGATTGGATTCTATATTATCATGATTCAAGTGGTCAGGAAATATATATATATATATATATATATATATATATATATATATATATATGCCTTGGTCTTATAAAATTTGAAGATGCTTCTCTAAAAAATAAACGAAAAAGAGAGAGGACAATGAAAAAAAAAAAGAAAAACTGCTTGCAGAAACATTACATTGAATCATCAAATGATCATAATCAATTCGATCATAGACTCAAATCTGAGTGTTAATGGGTTTGGTATTGGAACTCTAAAATTTTATTACCATCCCAAGGTAAGTTCAACACTCCTCCATCAGACCAGCCCAACCCTGCCCAAAGCAAACCAAAAGTGAACTGGCCCAGTTGCGTGTAATGTTGCCTAGTACATGACCCACCCACCAATATTCGACCAGAAGAGTTGGGATCTTCTGTAGTGCGTATTTTACATAGAGATGAAAGTGAACCATATACATCTAAATTCAATTTTGTATTTTAATTTATTCAGATATAGATAGAAATTTGAGTATTCAACTAATGTCAAAATCATGGATATAGATATAGATAGACAATTATTGGATCCATATCCGAATATCCGATTTTATTTATAATCTTATTTAATTTTATATAGCACTCATCAACTTTAAAAGAATATTATAATCACATTAATACAACATTAATTGGATTTGCCATCCACTTAGTAATATCTTTAATTCTATAATTATAAAATTTAATTGTCCAACTTATATCCATATTTCTAATATTAAATTTATATTTGTATTTATTTAAAATAAATATGGATATAAATTTTTGCATTCGAATAATATCCATATTCATATCTGTATTCGTCAAACAAAACAAATATAAATATGGATATATTGGTATCCGATCTAGTTTCAATCCTATTTTTTGCACCATCAGAACCACATCATTCGATTGTGGAGATGAATTACTGTCAAACATTTAAAATGATGTGTAATTTGGCAAAATTCGCTTCGTGATCGAATGATATGGCACCCATCAAGGCAGAAAAATAATCCATCCTAGAACTATGAGAACAACATTATCTGTCATGCCCTGCTCCTCAACTCCTCTCTTCTGCCCTTCTCACAGCTACCATGTTTTTTCCTCCTTTGCTCCCCTCTCTCTCTCTGCTCCGACCGATCTCGTCACCATGACCAAGAACTCTAGAAATGGTGCATCCATCCCAGATATAAAGAATCCCCTCTTCTGCTCAATTCTAATCTTTTGTTTTCATGTCTTCCTGAGAGGAAGTGGACAAGGAAAGCCCCGGACTTCGATGATGATGATGACTCCACTTCGATTCCAATTTTGTGATCGGTTTGGATGAAAACGAGGACGAAGTATACATGTACTACTTAGGAGTCCATGCATGCTTTGCTGAGCAAGCTTTATGTCTTTTAATACATAAATTTGATAAACTCATTGCTATGATGATCAAAAACGAAAATTTTAGTTCTGCAGGACTTCTCATTTCCAAGTTTAGGCAAAAAAAGTTCGACAACTAAAAGAAAATGGAAACTGTAGTCTATAAATAAATGTTTGTGCTATAATTGGGATTTTGGGAGAGGATGAATCTCAAAAGTTTGGCAATACCCTTTCTAGAGCTTTGATATATATTATATATAAACATATAAAAAAGAAACCAGATGTCCACTTTGGCACTTTGGCCCTGCAGATAGCATCCTGGAGCAGGAAAATCTATCGGACAGATGGATGAATTGATGTGATAGGGCTGCAAATAAATGGCGCAGTTGAAGAAAGAAACATTAACATGCACACAAACACAAACACACACAGGTGTGGATGCAGGATCTAAAACGGATTGGATAGGGATTATATATTAGCATATCCTTATCCATCTCTATATTTATTCAACAAATTCGAATATGGATATAGATGCTAATAAGAAGGCTCAATTACCATTCTTTAAGAGCGGACCAAATATTACTAAATTAGCCATCTTATCATTAATATTGCAAGATGAAGATAAGGCTTTGGCTTCGATGTGTCGGTCACCTGTTTTTTGCTAACTTGCTATTCTATTAAATGACTACTTTTGATTCTGAACCTTGTTAAGAGATATTTTATGTTGTTTATAGGGGTTTTTATTAGGGGTGGCAATCGGGTCGGGTTGGACATAAACGGGTCGGGTCATATATAGGTCGGGTCAGAAAATCATAAACCTGAACCCGACCTGTTTATTAAACAGGTCAGAAATTGCAACCTGAACCTGACCTGTTTAATAAACAGGTAACCCGACCCGACCCGTTTAACCTGTTTAATAAACAGGTCACCTGTTTGCCCAACCCGACCCGACCCGTTTAACCTGTTTAGTCTAACCCATGCTGACCCGACCTGTTTAACCTGTTTATCCAACCCGATCCGACATGTTTAATCTGTTTGCCTAAAGCTATCGGTAATTAAGAAAATAAGTTAAAAAAATGGTTGCTCGGCGATCACTAAAGCTGAAAAAGGGGCTGATTAACACCCACAAAGCTGCAGATATGCTCATTCATATAATAACAAAACATAATTTTACTAATTGCAATCTGATGGTTTTCTAGTTGCAAAAATAATAAAATATGAGTCCAAA
This sequence comes from Phoenix dactylifera, assembly GCF_009389715.1. NCBI lineage: Eukaryota > Viridiplantae > Streptophyta > Magnoliopsida > Arecales > Arecaceae > Phoenix > Phoenix dactylifera. Next base: position 19,592,333 of record NC_052402.1, read on the forward strand.
ATGTGATCACAATTCACAGGACAGGAGTAACTAGTAAGGCAAAAGCCACAGAGCCACCCAATGTCAGAAGCACTGGAGTCTGGAACATACACAAGCTACCCACGAGTCAAATCAATATCAATGTGGGTGCTCCGTGCTCCTCATTTCCATTTCCAAAACAAAGTTGTTAGCGTCTTGGTCATAGAAGCTGCTTTGGAAAACAAGGCACTTCTCACTTCTCAGACTGCTTTATATTCTTTCTTCTAAGACCCTTTCCATATGCAGTAGCAAACAAACAAAAAATATTCAGCATATAAACTGTCTACATGATTATCCAAAGAGATAGATGCATGGTTGAAAATAGCTAAGTGATTGCAATTGCTTCTCTGCTATCATCCTGTTAAAAAGAAAAACAAAACGACATGTTTCAATGCTGTTTGGAAGGGAAATGGAAAGAAATAGAAGTATCTACTGTACGAATAGTTGTGTACATCATGCGACAATAGATATTTTTAGAATAAGGGCTAAGCACTATTAGACATGTTAGCAATTCAATCGAAAGATTCGAAACAAACCAAGCTTGGTAGCCTCACTATGAATAGGATTCAACATTGGCCGAGCATTGAGTTGATTGAATTTCATTGTAGGAACTTGAGTTTATGACATCTTCTACAATCTCATCTAGCTCGGCCTCCTCAACATCTACATTGAAATATTACAATAATTAATAATAAATTCATTCAAAAAATAATAAAAATATAATTAATAAAATATATACCTTTTTTTTCAAACACCCAATCTCGAGTACAAATCAAGGCCTCGGCAATATCCGGTTTAAGTGCACTACGATACTTATCAAGTACTCGCCCACCGATACTAAAAGCAGATTCAGAGACGACCGTAGATATTGGAATAGTTAGAATATCACGTGCCATAAGAGAAAGTTGAGGATAATGAGACTGCTTGGTTTTCCAAAAGTCAAGAATATCCAAATTGGACCTCCTATCAACTCTAGGCTCATCCAAATATAATTCCAATTGAGACTTCTGTGCAGTAGTCACAAAATCAAAGCTTTCAAATGTATCAAAATCCTACATTATTGAAAAAAATGGAATGAGTTATTTATAAGAAACAATATCATATACAAGTACAATATATTTAATTTAAAAAAAAAAGCAGCTGCTTTTCTACATGCCACAGAAGTTTCAGATGAAGTACCAATCTCCATATCTCCATGAGTTGATGTGCTAGTAGAACGAGTTTTAGAAGAAGCAAGCATATACTGATTAAAGAGAGAAAACATACAATCACGGATGCGCATGCTCTCAGTAGAATCATACCCATTCAACTTCTTATAACAATACTCCACAAACTGAAATTTGTATCGAGGATCCAAAATAACTGCCATGGCCAAGATTAAGCTATGATTTGACCAATACTTTTCAAATTTTCCATACATCTGCCGTGTCATTCTTTGTATGAAAGCATCTGTACTCTGCATCTCTTGCCTTAAAGTAAGCTCAATCAAGAAAACTTGAGAAAAATACATGTTTGATGTAGGATATTTAGCTCCAGAGAATAATAAAGTAGCATCATAGAATACACACAACAACTTGCTAATCTTCTCAACTTTACCCCACTCCTCTTCAGATGGACAATGCTTGTAATTAGAGTCACTTAATTTCAAATGAAGAAAGGCACGACGGTAAAAGAGAGCACTCTCTAGCATCAGAAAAGTTGAATTCCATCTTGTAGGAACATCCTGCTTTAAGCCTTTTTTACTTTCCAAAGAAACTTGTTTAACACATTCCAAAAATTTTTGTTTCCAAACTTTTGAACCTCTCACATATTTAATACTTTCACGAACTTTGAAGATGGGTTCATCTATCTCCTTTAATCCCTCTTGTACAATTAAGTTAAGAATATGAGCACAACATCGGACATGAAAAAACTCACCATCTGAGTACAGTGCATTATTCAAATTAAGCTGGTTCTTTAGCATGTCAACAAAAACATCATTTACCGATGCATTATCCAAAGTCATGCAATATAATTTCTTTTCAATCCCCCAATCAATCAACAAAGCATGAATTATTTCACATAAAGATATGCCATTATGTGGAGGAGGCATGAAGCGAAAATTAAGAACTTTCTTTTGTAACACCCATTCTTCATCAATAAAATGGGCAGTTAAACATAAATACCCGTCGGTAGTAATGGAGGTCCACAAATCCGAAGTTAAACTTATCCTAGAAGGAATTGAATGTAGCCACAATGCTAATTTTTCCTTCTCTTTTTTATATAATTTCAACAAATCAGCCTTTACAGTATTCCTTGATACTAACTTGGCCTCCTCACAAACATAAGCAAAACAAGATCTAATGCCTTCATACTCAACAAATTGAAATGGCAGATCATGCTTAATAATTGCAACCGTTAGCAATTCACGAATTTGTCGGGATTAAACTTAGTAGAACACATTGATATGGCCCCTTGAGATTGTGATAAGATCATCTGTCCTATGTCACGGTTCTTTCTGCAATTCTCTAAATGACGTTTTAGATTTCCGGTCCCAACCTTACCACCAAATGAATATTCTGCACCACATTTTATACACTTGCATTTTGCAGTTGCTTCATTTATATGAAAATATTGATAAACAGAAGAGGTCAACTTTCTTTTACGTTTGCCAAGTGTGGAGTCACGTACAACTGTATTAAAACCTAAAGGCGTCGATTCATTTGCCCTATCATCAACACTCTCTGACTCCATCTATATCATATAATTTAAAATTATATCAGAATACCAATTTAAAAATAAAATGATTAGCTAAAAGAAAAAAAAATATAATTCACTCTTCTATTAGAATCATAAAATGTTACTCTATCTAACATGAAAATGTTTCTTTAGCAGTAGAATGAATCTTCAAAACAACTATAAGTGCTTATGTACAGAGTCTGAAGTCATGATTCCACATGAATCAGAGTAGACGGTTGACATTTATCAAAGGTAGAGAAAGAAAACAGAAAACAATTTTGATATTGCATCTTATAAACAAATAAGAAAGATTTTCTTAAAACATTAACAGCTAATTGCAAATTACTAACTCCGACCTGAACCACGTGACTGACAAGCCAGCATTTGGATTTCGCTATAGCACACAAATACACAATGAAACATACGAGCATCTAGGTACTGGGAGAAGAAACTATCTTGGTCCTCAAACACAAACAACTTCAAGTCAAAGCATCTCAAACAATGAAAATGAGGCAGCGCTATTAATCATAAACGAGCCAGGAAAAAGATTGATTGACTGAAAAGAAAAAAAATTATAGTATCCATATAGAAGTACAAAATTTAATTGAGCAAAGAGGAAAAACAAATATGTGAACAAGATTAATCTGTATGACGTTAAATCCTATGGAAAGAGGCAACAACTGCACCACCTGTTCACAAAATCCCAAGGCAGAAGCAAAACAGGAGTTACAGCACGGTTAAAATAAGAGAAACAAAGGAAGATTTTTGCTCGGCGGACCAAAAGTAAGTCCATCCATCCCCAGAGCCCCTTCCCCAAGGTTAAAAAAATCCAAAAAAAGGCCCTAAGGAAGAGGAGAAAAGAACAAAAGGAAAGAGCAAAGGAAGAGCGAGACGAGAAGGAGGTAGCGGAGCGCTCACATGGCGGTTGCCGAAGAGAATCTTGATGGAGTACTTGTGCGGGGCGGAAGTGGCGGTGCTCTCGTCGCCCCTCTCTTCCGACTACCCTGCAGAGATACTACTGCGAGGAGGAGGAGCCGAGGAGGCCTGCGCTGCACGGGGAGGCGGAAGTAGCCAGCACGGGGGAGGAGAGGGCGGAGGTCCGGAGGAGGGGGGAAGAGGGACAGGCAAAGAACTCGGGCGGCGGCAGCGCTAGAGCTAACCCTAACCCTAAAGAGAATGTGGAGTGATGGAGTCGTGAATAACTGAATCGTGAATTCGTGATTCGTGAAATTAGGCAGACGCGGGGAGCTGGACCGACGCGGGGAGCTAGGCCGAGCGGTGAGTTGGGCCGAGCGGTAGCCTGTAGGCCTTGTGGAATGTGGGCCTGTGGTCTTTATTTCCTTATCTATCAGCCCAAAAATTAAACAGGTTATACGGGTTAAACGGGTCAGACATCTAAAACCTGTATCCGACCCAATTACTAAACAGGTTAAACGGGTCGACCTGTTTACGACCCGAACCCGTTTAGGCCAAACCCAAACCTGTTTATGGTGGGTCGAACACGGGTCGGGTTGGCGGGTCGGGTCATTTTTTGCCACCCCTAGTTTTTATCTCAACTGAACCAATTTAGTAATGACCGACTATGACTTTTTATGTTTTTGTTGTAGTACCCAAAACCTTAGAAACTTAATATAGTACTGGATGGCTTGGTCCACTTGACCAGCCCAAATTAGAGATGGGCCAAAATGAAAAACAAGGCAAAGCCCTTGTTCGATTGTGATCTCCGATGGGGGCTAAAAAACCTAGCCTCCATCAGCTATTTAAGGACCCCCATATATTTGTTCGCAATTACCATTGTGCCACTTGCCCCCTTGAGGCTTGAGGGTGTTGGACAGCCTTCTCAGGAGCTTCATCTGAAGTCACTATGGGGGAGGAAGAGGTATGCACCTACTTGCCTGGGATGTGATATGCCAGCCGATGAGTAGTGGTGGCCTCGAGATCTACTCTTTCCTTGAGCAACGCGAGGTATTTGCTACCAGACATGCAGCTAGGTTCTTACTCGAACCAAACAGCTTATGGGGCTCCTTGATGAGGGCCAAGTATGGGGTGCCGGCCGGAGCACCCATCTTCCGCATGGGCCACCGTAGTTCCTTCATATGGAGAGAGATCTGCTCTCGGAGCCCAGAGGTCCTTGAGGTGATCAGATTGGAGGTTGGTGATGGGCAGACGATTGACATCCTTGAGGACACGTGGCTGTCAGTGATGCCGCTGGGTGGGTGGCCCATATTTCTTGATCTGGAGTAGCTGGCTAGGCGTAGAGTCAGTGACCTCCTTGTCCTGGGGCGTGGAGGTGGGACGAGGACCGCATTTGGGATGTCTTCAGAAAGGCACTGGCTGAGAGAGTTTTGGCTATGCCGATTCTTGCTGAGGTGAGGGCAGACAGGAGGGTCTCGAGTAGCTTCAAAAGACAGAGCACCTCATGTTTCCGCCATAATGTTGACATACATCCTAGCATGATTCAGGTATAATAATCATCTTGGCATTTTTTTTGTACAGTTTCCTCTCATTCTGTGGTACTGGAATTGGTTTTTGCATCAAATTTCTCAGGTCTTCTTGATGGATCGATTGGTGGAACCCAGCTAAGGCTCATGATCGATGCAATATAAGCAAATCGGGTGCTCTATTTTGATTATTTTGACATCTTGTTCTCTTGATGATCTCTTATGGCATCACTTTAATCCTTTATAGTTCTGTTATATATATTTTTTCATAACTGTGAAATTTGTGATCGAAGACACCAGTGAGGAACATGTACTGAAGTCAAAAGAGAAGGAGCTAGTATTTGAAGTGTAAGATCTATTTGTTCTTGACCAATGATCAAAGTGGCACCTTTTGGGTTCTGATTGATATCTTCATCTGATATACACATCCCAATTTGATATGTAGGACCATAGGTGACTTTTCTGATACTATGGCGAAGCTAGCAGCAGCAAACTTGCAGTCTTTATTCCTAGTTTGATCATTATTGTGTGGAATGACCTCCATTTGTGTCTGTGTTATATTTGTACCTGATTGATCGCTGGATGGTGTTTTGTATATCAGGAATGTTTCTCTGCTCAGAATGTTTTTTAAAAAATTGAGCAGTCTCCCTTTTCTTAGTCTTACAGAAAACATTGTGCATAAAAGAAATGAAGGCAACAAGAAATTCTCTTCGGGCTCGTTTGGTTCGCGGGAAGTATTTTCCCTCCTAGGAATATGATTCCTGGGAATCAGATTCCTAGGAAGAGGATACCTAGGAAAGTACTTTTGACATGTTTGGTTAACCATGGAAAAGTGACTAATTTCCAAAGTGCTTATGTTTGGTTGACCATCCACTTTCCTAGGAAAGTTATGTATAATTCCTATTATGCCCTTAATAAAAATTAGGTCTTTAATGCCTCTTTAATGCTTCTTTAATGCTGAAGGGTCTTTTTGGGAAAAAATAAAAAAAGAGTGATTCCCACCTCATGGGAAAGTAACTTTCCCATGTTTCTCATGGGAAAGACTTTTCCATGAAATGTGGGAATCATATTCCCATGGGAATACCACTTTCCCATCTCTCTCCTTTGAAAACTCCAACCAAACAAGAGGCATTTCATTACTTTCCCGTTGACCACACTTTCCCCCCTCGTTTTCCTGCGAACCAAACGAGCCCTTCAAGAAAAGTGGCACCTTTTAGGTTCTGCCTCCACCCCCTTGCACCGGTTTCGATCCTTGTTTAAGATTAGTGCATTTCTGAATCCTCACCATGACTGCTATCAAAGATAAGTTTTCTTCAAAAACTCCATCAACCAAGTATGCACAAAGAAATCAAAGATAAATTTTCTCCAATAACTATATCAAAGAAGTTTGTACCATGTCGACCTTATCCCTCGCTCTCTTATTTATCAGCTAGCTCTGGCTACTGGTTTAAATCTAAATCAGTTTTATAGCCACCTCTTTTATTTTGGAATAGCATTTATTCTGTATCTCAGAGGCTTAGAGACGATGGATGGATGATCTGAGCAAGTTGTTTCATAATAGCATAGAAAGAGAGATGCGAAAAAAAATGGAGACATACTCTTGCATTTCTCATGTAAATCGGGAGAAGGTGTTTGCGATTTACTGTTCTACATGCATTCAGCTGGCCATTTGCACAAAGGATTAACATGTCCTAGATTGGGTTAAAGAAGGGCCTCGCATGTCAAAATTTCTGTATTAAAAATTGTAACGTGTTAGGAAGCATGAGCACTACAAGTGCGGTGAAGTTCGTATTACCAATTCTTTTTTTGCACCAAATTAAGTTGACTCCAACAAGAACAGGATACACAATGTGCTTGGAGCCAAGGTCATCAATCACATGGGTGAATGGGGACATTGAACCTTTTGTTCGAGGTCCTCTAATCTCCCAAAAGCTTAGATCATAATTTGATTGGATAAAATTGGATTGGATAGGATATGAACAGATAAAATTTGGAATGGACCTTAGTGCCAATCTTTTTCTCAATAAAATAAAAATAGATTACAATTCGTTCATAATCTTGTACAAGGTTGAAAAAAAAAAACAGAAACATCTCTCTCTTGTTCCCACTCTTCTTTTTTTTTTTTTTGGTTGAAACGGGCATTTCATACATTACGAGTACGAATACACCCAATAGAATCGGCAAATAAAAGATTCTGTAATGCAACAGGCATCTCACCCTCCCCAACCCACAAGGTGCCTCCTGAGTGGCTCGCTACATATGCAACCACCCAGTCCGCCGCCCCGTTAGCCTCACTTATATACCATAAAAAAAAAAGAGCCAATTTGAAAGTGAAACCTGCACCCAAACAAGAGTGCAGCTTTTAGACCTCTCAATATGGACGTGGTGGCTGACTCTCCAATGCAACATCAAATTGGAGAGGATCCCAATTCAACATTGTAATGTCCGGGCCCAATACAGACCGGGCCCAATACTGTAGGGCCCCGTTGAAGGGTATTGGGCCAGGGTAAGGGGTTAGCAGGCCTTGCAGGCCCAAGAAGAGCAGTCTGCCATCTTCCCTGAGGGCTGAAAGGACAGGACCACCAGATGGCTAATGGAGAGACCCCCACAGGCATGCACAACCAGAGCCCGCCACCTCCTCCTCCCTCGGCAGCTGAGCCCTGAGCTGGCCTGAAGGGGAGGGGCAGCTGGTGGCTCCCGGGGCACTGAGGAAGGAGAGGATGCCACCTCTCCTTCAGGGTCAAATCCTAAGCCAAGTTTTTAAACCCCCAAAGCCCGCTGGTTTTTGAATATACCCTCCTAAACCTCTAACCCCCTGAAATTTCTATACCAGAGGGCTAGGCCCTGGAGCTGGAGGGAGAAGGTACCCCGCAGCCCTAGGAGAGGAAGGAGGGAGCACTGCACAAGTTCGACCGGCCACAACAAGGTAAGGGCCCTGTAAGTAGGTTTTTCTAGGCAAGGAAAGGGTGGAGACACCCCTCTGTGGGGTATTCTCCGCTCTGTTTCATTGATGAAACAGAGGGGAGGAGACCGGCACAGAGGGAAGAGGAAACCGGCACGGGAGAGACAGGAGGAGGGCCACTGCGGCCGGACCCATGGGCTGCGGGCCGGACCCACAGGCCGCGGGCCGGCCTGAGAACGGCCCAAGCCGAGCCCAACGCCACTCGGGCCGAGCCCAGCCGGACTCGGCCTGCGGGTGACAGGCCCCGGCCGTGGCTGCCCTAGGGCTGAGGGGCAGCCAAGGGCCGCCGGGTCTGCCGTGCCGACGACCGACGCGGCCTCAAGGCTGCCAGCCTCAGCCAAGCCCCACCTCTCCGCCGGCCGAGAGGTGGTGGCACGGTATCCACAAAGAAAAAGGGGGAAAAAGGGAGAGGAAGAAATCGGAAGAGGAAGAAGAACAAAAAAAAAGGAAAAAAAAAAGAAAAGGGGGGAGAACAAGTACTTACCTCGGACCACGGCCTTACCTCGCCATGGTCGGAGCCGGTGAGGTCCTCCCGGAGCAGATCGGCCTCGATCCCACCTCCCGGCTCTTCTCCTCTCCTCCGGCATCACTTCGGAGAAGGGGGAAAGAGCCGGCCTCCCACCGCCGCCGCCCCGAAAGGGGAGCACCACTCCGGCCGGTGGATAGGGAGCTTCGTCTCCCCGGTCGCCTGCGAGAGGAGGGGGAGAACCGGAAGGCGGCGAGGGAAGAAGAAGGGCACCAGAAGAGGAGGAGGCCGGGGAGGGTTTCGGCTGGAGCAGGTGGGTTTCGGTGGAGACGAAGGGAGAACGAGGAAGACGAGGGAAACCGAAGGAGAGAGAAAGCCACGGGTGGAAAGGGGCCGAAGCCTCTGGAAGCTCCCGGTAGAAGAAAAAAGAAAAGAAAAAGAGAGAGAGAGAGAGAGAGAGGCTTTAACGGGCTGCCTAGCGGATCGGATCCGAGTCCGGATCCGAAACCCGTTAGGCCCAAATGATTCAAATCGATTTGGGTGAGCCCAATGTAGGGTTGATCCAAGCCCAATCAAATTAAACGGGTCAATTAAGCCTAATTGATGTTGGGTCTGAACCCGACCAAGCCTGAATGAACCCAAGTTAGGCAAATTGAGCTAGACTTGAATCCAATTAAACTCAATTCAGCTGGGTCCGAACCATGTTCATAACAGGTTGACCTCAGCAGGCCCAATTAGCCCTAAATCAGGCCCAATTAAATTAGCAGAAGGCCAAATTGGCTAGGAAAAGAGGACTTAACCACAAATCAGGCCCAACCTTTCCCTTAGAGGCCCAACTAGGCCTGAAGACTCAAATTTACTTCAATTGGGCTAAAATTTATGATGAATAGAGGATAATGTGAGTCTTATAATATGATTCTAGGAATTAAAGACTCGTCGACCGGACTCAAAGAATTAATAACAACTTATAGTAAGTAACCTGTTCTTATCCTACTTTGGATCATGTCATGTCATTAATATTTTTCTAAGTGTTATTCAAGTACATACTTCATGAATATTATGTTTTGATTAGTAAGTAACTTGCCTAATTTATAATTTATGGCCACATATGCATTACGATTATGTTGATATTTTAAATCATGCATGCAAGTTAGTACAGTAAAATTTCTATTTAGCCGAAGGGCACTATAGATGAACTCAAAGATGCTACCGATCGAATGCAACTGAGCTGGCCTTGCTTGTGGCCGAGAATGACTGAGCCTGCCCCGCCAGTGGCTGAATAATAACTGAGCTGGCCCCGCCAGTGGCCGAGACCGACTTCGCAGTAGCATCCGAGAGAATGGACCACGGCATGCCGGGGGCACGGTTTCATATGCATACTTTATGAAAATATTTGTCTGATTCAAAATACTATTTTGTTTACCCAGCATACATATTTTGCCATGATAAATTGTTAGATAATATGCATGTCAGCTTCTCAAACCCTGATAAACATGTTTAGTTTTTTTAGTTGATCCGATAAGATTATGCAGGAATACTTACTGAGCCGTGTAGCTCATGTCTGTTTATTTCTCATTTTCTTTCAGATCCTCACCCGTGATCGCCATTAGATATATTTTTATTTTGTTACAGAGCTTCGTTATTTTTGGAGAAGCTTATATACTTTTGTATATTTGAACAGCATAGAAGTTCTGTATTTTTGGTATCAATCTTCAAGGTTGTAATGCAAATATTTTAATATATGAAAGTTTAAAATCTATTGGCTACCTGTTACCCCTGTACGAGACTGCGTGCTATTGTGGGCGGTAGTCGGCAATAGTACGGCCGTGTCACGGATCCGGATCCGGGGCGTGACATATTGTGGTATCAGAGCCTTAGGTTAAACAATAGAATAACCATAGAATGCCTGAGGAAAGGGGTAGTTAAGAATGTCACCGTCATAGAAAATATTATAGTATGCTAGTGTATCATAATCTCACTTTAAAAATTTTGACTGCTAGGCGATCATTTGAAAGACATGGACGACGGCAGGAGACCACCCTCCCCGGAGCCCAGCGAGCAGTCAGTTCCCCCGGATACTCCACGGTCTGCAACAGGTCAGGCAGGCCTAGCCGGAGTATATCAGCTCATGGCACAAGTGCTGCAACAGCAACAGATGATGCAGCTGGCCGCTATGCCATCGGCAGACTCCTGCTACGAGAGGTTCCACCGACTGAACCCCCCAACCTTTGAGGGTGGGCCTGACCCCATGGAGGCAGAAACATGGATCCGGGAGATGGAGAAGATGTTCCGAGCCCTCCACTTTCCCAATGAGGTGACAGTCCGACTGGCGATCTCTATGCTGACAGGGAACGCCGAGTACTAGTAGACGGCCATGGAGACGGCTTATGCCGTTGACGGACTCACCTGGAGGGACTTCAAGAGGCTGTTTTACAACCAATATTTTCCGGACTCAGTCCACCAGGCAAAGCAGAATGAATTCTTGACGCTGACCCAGACCGACCAGATGTCCGTTCTGGAGTACGCCAATAAATTCAATGAGCTGGGACGATTTTGCCCCTAGTTCATGGAGGAGGAGAGAAGTAAGGTAAACAGGTTCGAGCAGGGATTGAGGTACGGAATTCGGTCCCGAATATCCTCCCATCTGTTCTCGAGCTACCGGGATGTACTGGATCGAGCCTTGAAGGTTGAGGCTGATTTGATGCAGTCCGGGAGAGAGAGGGAGGACTTGAAGAGGACCCGATCGTCGGGAGCACAGAGTAGCGGGTCTGGTGGCAGCAAGAGGTCTGTGCCCAGGAAGAAACAGGGCAGAAGCTGCCCCACCTGTGGCGGAAACCACAATGGTACCTGCTTGAAGAAGACCGAGGGTTGTTTTTCTTGTGGGCAGACAGGACACATCGCCCGCGACTGCCCGAGTCGGAAGAAGGACGAGCCCAGACATACTGCATCGGAGGACCAGGGATCGAGGGGTAACCCTCGGATTTTCGCACTAACTCGACAGGATGCCAGTGCTAGCGATCAGGTGGTGACAGGTACACTTCTGGTCAACTCAGCCCCTGCCCTCACTCTATTTGATTCTGGTTCTACGCATTCTTTCGTGTCAGTTAGCTTTTCCAGACAATTACATAGTATACCTGAGAAATTAGTGGAACCATGGCATGTTGCTACACCCCTTCAGAAAACTATAATTGTTGACACGAAATATAGAGACTGCATAACTCAGATAGGGGAAAGAGAGTTAGAGACAAACCTTCTGTAGCTTGACATGCAAGATTTCGATATTATTTTGGGCATGGATTGGATATCTTAGTACCACACTCATATTGACTGTTATCATAAAAGGGTGGTATTTCGGATGCCTGGGGAGCAAGAATTTTTCTTTCAGGGCGACATACCCCTTCAGGGTGCTCCCACACTGCACTTCATTTCCGCTTTGAAAGCTGGAAAGGCTCTGAAAAAGGGGTGTATGGCCTATCTGGCCTGTGTAACGGATACTCAGAAAGAGATCAAACTGGAAGACATTCCAGTAGTCAGAGAATATCCGGATGTCTTTCCGGAGGAATTACCGAGGTTACCCCCCAGACCGAGAGATCGAATTTGCTATCGACCTCGCACCAGGAGAGGGGCCAGTCTCTAAGGCTCCTTATCGGATGGCCCCTGCTGAGTTAAGGGAATTGAAGATACAACTACAAGAACTCCTGGACAAAAAGTTCATCCAGCCCAGTGCATCGCCATGGGGAGCTCCTGTCCTGTTTGTGAAAAAGAAAGATGGGAGTATGCGGCTATGCATCGATTACCGGGAATTGAACAAGATAACCATAAAGAACAAATATCCCCTACCCCGGATCGATGACCTGTTTGATCAGCTGCAGGGCGCCCAGGTCTTCTCCAAGATAGATTTGCGGTCAGGTTACCATCAGTTGAAGATTAAAGCTGATGATGTGCCAAAAACGGCATTTCGAACCAGGTATGGGCACTATGAATTTCTGGTTATGCCTTTTGGACTGACCAATGCTCCGGCTGCATTTATGGACTTGATGAATAGAGTCTTTAGGCAATATTTGGATCAGTTTGTGATAGTTTTTATCGACGACATTCTAATCTACTCAAAGAGCAAAAAGGAGCACGAAGACCATTTGAGGATGGTGCTACAAACCCTTCGAGAGAAAAGGCTGTACGCCAAGCTGAACAAATGTGAGTTCTGGCTGGATAGTGTGGCGTTTCTCGGCCATGTGGTCTCCAAGGAAGGAGTGTCAGTGGACCCCAAGAAGATAGAAGCGGTGGTAGATTGGCCTCGTCCTACCAACGCCAAAGAAATTAGAAGCTTCTTGGGATTAGCTGGGTATTACCGGCGATTTGTAGAAGGATTCTCCAAAATAGCCACTCCCTTGACCCATTTGACTAAGAAACGGGCCAAGTTTATCTAGGACGACAAGTATGAGAGAAGCTTTCAGGAGCTTAAACAAAGGTTAGTTTCTGCCCCAATTTTAACATTGCCGTCCTTAACTGAAGAATTTACCATCTACAGTGATGCTTCCAAGAACGGGCTAGGCTGTGTGCTGATGCAAGATGGCAAGGTGGTAGCCTATGCCTCGAGACAGCTGAAACCCTAGGAACAGAATTACCCGACACATGACCTGGAGTTGGCCGCAGTGGTGTTCGCCTTGAAACTTTGGAGACATTATTTGTATGGCGAACACTGTGAGGTGTACACCGACCACAAGAGCCTAAAGTATATATTCACCCAGAAGAAATTGAATATGAGGCAAAGAAGGTGGTTGGAACTCCTGAAGGATTATGACCTGAGTATTAAGTACCACCCAGGAAAGGCCAACGTGGTGGCTGATGCCCTAAGCAGAAAGTCAGTAGTGGGTTCCGCCGCATTACTCACCACTCAACCACAGATTCAGAAGGATCTCGATAAACTGCAGGTTGAGGTGGTTACCCGAACTACAAGAAGTCTGCTGGCCACTTTGAATATACAACCAACATTGATCGACAGAATAAAAGTTGCCCAGCAGTCTGATCAGCATACCTGTCAGCTCAAGAATGAAGTGGAGAAGGGGTTACGACCCGAACTCCAAACCCACCCAGATGGCACCCTGAGGTTTGGCCACCGATTGTGTGTTCCGACAGATGTTGACCTAAAGAGGAAAATCATGGAAGAGGCCCACCAATCCCGTTTCTCTATTCACCCGGGCAGCACTAAAATGTACCGGGACCTTCGGGAACATTACTGGTGGAAGGGAATGAAGAGAGAAATAGCTGAGTTTGTGGCCCGATGTTTGACCTGCCAGCTAGTAAAAGCAGAGCACCAGAGGCTAGCAGGGTTACTAGAACCAATAGAAATCCCAGAATGGAAATGGGAGCACATCACGATGGATTTTGTTACAGGACTCCCCAAAATGGTGAGAAAGAATGATGCAGTGTGGGTGATTGTTGACCGCCTCACAAAATCGGCTCATTTCCTACCTTTCAGAATTGGAACCCCTTTGGACAAGCTGGCCCAATTATACATCGACGAGATTGTACGCCTGCACGGAGTACCAGTGAGCATCATTTCTGATCGCGACCCCCGATTCGTATCCAGATTCTGGAAAAGCTTTCAGAAGGCTATGGGTACCGGATTGAGGCTCAGTACAGCATACCACCCCCAGACTGACAGCCAGTCAGAGCGGACAATCCAAACTCTGGAAGACATGTTGAGGGCATGCACGGTGGACCTAGGTGGAAATTGGGATAGTCATATACCACTGGTGGAATTTGCTTATAACAATAGTTACCATTCCAGCATCCAGATGGCCCCATACGAAGCCCTCTATGGGAGAAAATGCCGATCCCCCTTACATTGGGATGATGTCGGGGAGCGGAAAATGTTGGGCCCCGAACTGGTCCAGCACACTAGAGATAAAGTACTCTTAATTAAGCAAAGGCTTCAGGCTGCCCAAGACAGACAGAAAAGATGGGCTGACAAAGGAAGAAGGGCCTTGGAATTTTTGGAGGAAAACTTTGTCTTCCTAAAAATTTCTCCATCGAAGGGTATTACCCGATTCGGGAGACACGGCAAGTTAAGTCCTCGCTACATCGGCCCATTCGAGATTCTCGCCAGAATAGGCAAGGTTGCCTACAAGTTGGCCCTACCCCCAGAGCTATTAGGTGTGCACGACGTCTTCCATGTCTCTCTGCTACGGAGATATGTCCCGGATCCCAGCCATGTGGTGCCACATGAGCCTCTGCAAATAAATAAAGATTTAACCTATGAGGAGGCTCCCCTGCGCATCATAGACAGGAAAGAGCAAATCCTCCAAAGGCGCACCATCCCCTACGTTAAAGTCCAGTGGACCAACCACGCTGAAAGGGAAGCTACCTGGGAATTGGAGGAAGAGATGCGACAATGCCACCCTCAGCTCTTCGAGAACCGAGGTATGTTTAATTTCGAGGACGAAATTTATTTAAGGAGGGAAGGATGTAATGTCCGGGCCCAATACAGACCGGGCCCAATACTGTAGGGCCCCGTTGAAGGGTATTGGGCCAGGGTAAGGGGTTAGCAGGCCTTGCAGGCCCAAGGAGAGCAGTCTGCCATCTTCCCTGAGGGCTGAAAGGACAGGACCACCAGATGGCTAATGGAGAGACCCCCACAGGCATGCACAACCAGAGCCCGCCACCTCCTCCTCCCTCGGCAGCTGAGCCCTGAGCTGGCCTAAAGGGGAGGGGCAGCTGGTGGCTCCCGGGGCACTGAGGAAGGAGAGGATGCCACCTCTCCTTCAGGGTCAAATCCTAAGCCAAGTTTTTAAACCCCCAAAGCCCGCTGGTTTTTGAATATACCCTCCTAAACCTCTAACCCCCTGAAATTTCTATACCAGAGGGCTAGGCCCTGGAGCTGGAGGGAGAAGGTACCCCGCAGCCCTAGGAGAGGAAGGAGGGAGCACTGCACAAGTTCGACCGGCCACAACAAGATAAGGGCCCTGTAAGTAGGTTTTTCTAGGCAAGAAAAGGGTGGAGACACCCCTCTGTGGGGTATTCTCCGCTCTGTTTCATTGATGAAACAGAGGGGAGGAGACCGGCACAGAGGGAAGAGGAAACCGGCACGGGAGAGACAGGAGGAGGGCCGCTGCGGCCGGACCCATGGGCTGCGGGCCGGACCCACAGGCCGTGGGCCGGCCTGAGAACGGCCCAAGCCGAGCCCAACGCCACTCGGGCCGAGCCCAGCCGGACTCGGCCTGCGGGTGACAGGCCCCGGCCGTGGCTGCCCTAGGGCTGAGGCAGCCAAGGGCCGCCAGGTCTGCCGTGCCGACGACCGACGCGGCCTCAAGGCCGCCAGCCTCAGCCAAGCCCCACCTCTCCGCCGGCCGAGAGGTGGTGGCACGGTATCCACAAAGAAAAAGGGGGAAAAAGGGAGAGGAAGAAATCGGAAGAGGAAGAAGAACAAAAAAAAAAGAAAAAAAAAGAAAAGGGGGGAGAACAAGTACTTACCTCGGACCACGGCCTTACCTCGCCATGGTCGGAGCCGGTGAGGTCCTCCCGGAGCAGATCGGCCTCGATCCCACCTCCCGGCTCTTCTCCTCTCCTCCGACATCACTTTGGTGAAGGGGGAAAGAGCCGGCCTCCCACCGCCGCCGCCCCGAAAGGGGAGCACCACTCCGGCCGGTGGATCGGGAGCTTCGTCTCCCCGGTCGCCTGCGAGAGGAGGGGGAGAACCGGAAGGCGGCGAGGGAAGAAGAAGGGCACCGGAAGAGGAGGAGGCCGGGGAGGGTTTCGGCTGGAGCAGGTGGGTTTCGGTGGAGACGAAGGGAGAACGAGGAAGACGAGGGAAACCGAAGGAGAGAGAAAGCCACGGGTGGAAAGGGGCCGAAGCCTCTGGAAGCTCCCGGAAGAAGAAAAGAGAGAGAGAGAGAGAGAGAGAGGGGGGGGGCTTTAACGGGCTGCCTAGCGGATCGGATCCGAGTCCGGATCCGAAACCCGTTAGGCCCAAATGATTCAAATCGATTTGGGTGAGCCCAATGTAGGGTTGATCCAAGCCCAATCAAATTAAATGGGTCAATTAAGCCTAATTGATGTTGGGTCTGAACCCAACCAAGCCTGAATGAACCCAAGTTAGGCAAATTGAGCTAGACTTGAATCCAATTAAACTCAATTCAGCTGGGTCCGAACCATGTTCATAACAGGCTGACCTCAGCAGGCCCAATTAGCCCTAAATCAGGCCCAGACCAGGCCTAATTAAATTAGCAGAAGGCCAAATTGGCTAGGAAAAGAGGACTTAACCACAAATCAGGCCCAACCTTTCCCTTAGAGGCTCAATTAGGCCTGATAGACTCAAATTTACTTCAATTGGGCTAAAATTTATGATGAATAGAGGATAATGTGAGTCTTATAATATGATTCTAGGAATTAAAGACTCGTCGACCGGACTCAAAGAATTGATAACAACTTATAGTAAGTAACCTGTTCTAATCCTACTTTGGATCATGTCATGTCATTAATATTTTTCTAAGTGTTATTCAAGTACATACTTCATGAATATTATGTTTTGATTAGTAAGTAACTTGCCTAATTTATAATTTATGGCCACATATGCATTACGATTATGTTGATATTTTAAATCATGCATGCAAGTTAGTACAGTAAAATTTTTATTTAGCCGAAGGGCACTATAGATGAACTCAAAGATGCTACCGATCGAATGCAACTGAGCTGGCCTTGCTCGTGGCCGAGAATGACTGAGCCTGCCCCGCCAGTGGCTGAATAATAACTGAGCTGGCCCCGCCAGTGGCCGAGACCGACTTCGCAGTAGCATCCGAGAGAATGGACCACGGCATGCCGGGGGCACGGTTTCATATGCATACTTTATGAAAATATTTGTCTGATTCAAAATACTATTTTGTTTACCCAGCATACATATTTTGCCATGATAAATTATTAGATAATATGCATGTCAGCTTCTCAAACCGTGATAAACATGTTTAGTTTTTTTAGTTGATCCGATAAGATTATGCAGGAATACTTACTGAGCCGTGTAGCTCATGTCTGTTTATTTCTCATTTTCTTTCAGATCCTCACCCGTGATCGCCATCAGATATATTTTTATTTTGTTACAGAGCTTCGTTATTTTTGGAGAAGCTTATATACTTTTGTACATTTGAACAGCATAGAAGTTCTGTATTTTTGGTATCAATCTTCAAGGTTGTAATGCAAATATTTTAATATATGAAAGTTTGAAATCTATTGGCTACCTGTTACCCCTGTACGAGGCTGCGTGCTATTGTGGGCGGTAGTCGGCAATAGTACGGCCGTGTCGCGGATCCGGATCCGAGGCGTGACAAACATCAAACTGGAGAGAATCTCGATTCCTGATTCGAAGATCTCAGCACCATGTCAAGGGTGCGCTGCGCCAACCAGGTTTTTCATTTTTGTGAGCTTCATTCATCATCCTATGAGCTCCACGATTCTCTCACCCCTTGCTTGTCCCTATGGTGCACTACTGATATGTTGTACATGATGTAAGATATAATTTCTCCTCTCACACAAATTTCCACTTATATCTTACCATAGCATCGTCCTTTTAATTCACCTTCATATGGTTCTCTCTCATCATACCCCCAAACTCTTTCCATCCCACCACTTAAGATCGAGCCCATAGACCTTATTGGCTAGCTTCAAGTACGAGATCACAAGGCCATGGCTACTAGATGCTGCAGAGGATCTACAACCTTGGCGATTGTAAGTTTGGGTGTTCACAGGCATCAAAACAAGACAGGAGACTGCAATGAGAGAGCAAACTACATCTCAGTTTTGTATAGGAAAGGTGCTACTTCCCTGCTGCGGGAACTAAAATCAGAACTTAGTGACTTGGGTTACTCTTTCTTTGATACCTCTAGGTGCATTGCTTGAGTACATTCATAAGCCAGCTATTAATGGTCTGAGACTCTATTTGGTAGAGCTGTTGGCAGTAAATTTTTTGAAAGTAAGGCTTTTTAAATTAAAGTTTTTATAAAAAAAGTTATTTATTGTTTGACAACTACATTTTTAAAGTGCTGTGGAACTTTAATATGTATTTGATAAATAAATTAAGAAAATATTTTTGCTAGAACAAAATGACTATAAAAAACATTGCATATTATTATACAACAGAGCATAATAAAATATAATATATATTAATACATAAATATATGATATAATATAATATTATTGTAATATAATACAATATCATTATAATATAGTATAATAATATAACATAATTTGATATTATATAACATAACATGTCAATGCATTATGATATAATATTATATAATATTATATTTATAGTATAATACAATAATAAAGAAATAAAATATTATTATTATTATTATTATTATTATTATTATTATTATTATATATAAATAAAATATAAAAGAATATTTTCTGTAATTATAATATTTTATTATGGGTATTTTGGTCTTAAAAAGAAAAAAAATTATAAATCAAAATAGCTTTTCGACGCATGCTAAAAGTACTTTTCCGAATAAGCTCCATTTTGAAGTTTCTCTTTTAGCTTTCTGGCAAAGCTAAAATAGTTTTTCAATTCTTTTTATCAAATACTTCTATTCCATCCAAAAGTACTTTTGGAGGAACAAAGTGCTTTAGACCCGCCAAAAGCTTTGCTAAATGAGACCATATGAACTTGTATGGCCTACGGTAAACTGACCCTTTCTGCTATTTGGTGAAAGGACTCCCCAACGTTAAGGCTAAATGCCGTGGGTAGGCTTGTTTGAATGGCAAGATTGCTTATATTCCAATTTCTACCTACTGCTCCAATAGAAAGGATAATATTTTTTCAGAGACCTCTGTAGGGATGCTTACAAGCAATGCTCTCTGTGCTGAGGTTTTATGAGGTTAAAGAGGGTCAACCATGTAGACATTGGAGCTCAAGCCAGGAGAAGCAGAGTTTTGTCTGAACCAGCTTCACAATCCCCAAAACACACTAGTATCTTTGTACGCCAAGTCGCCAACATAACTTTTTTTTTTGTTACGGTAAGGATGGAAGTGAGGGGTACCCCCATCTATTTTATTAAAGAAGGAAAAAACGGTCCATATGTGCTTTAGAAACAGAGGAGGAAGAAAAATAAGCATGCATTTTGTTGGGGTAAATAAAAGTAAGCATTTATGAAGCTATGATATGATCGATAAGAGGATATAAAATTCACTGCAAAGCATTCCACATTTGTGTGGTGGAGAGAGCTCTCCTTGAGGTGGCTGAGGTCATTAGAGCTACCACGACGATTTCATCTGAGATGGCTAGAGAAATTTGAGACCCCTCTGCTGCTGTGATAGTGTTCAGAATTGTCCTTATTTCTTGGGAGCCCCCACCTCCTGACTAGACTTGGGCATCGGGTCGTGCCGGGCCGGGCCGGCCCAGGCCCACCGGGCCAGGGGTCTAAACGGGCCGTGCCTGGCCCGGCCCGCTTCGTTAGCGGGCCGTGCCAGGCACGGCCCGGTCAGCAGAAAACCGAAGCCCGGCCCAGCCCCACGGCCGGTCAGCAGAAAATCGACGGGCCGGGCCCGTCTCGGGCGCAAACGGGCCGTGCCTGGCACGGCCCGTTTGCGGCACGGCCCGTCTCGGGCGCAAACGGGCCGTGCCTGGCACGGCCCGTCTGGAGAGGGGGGAGAAAATAGCCGTTTCCAACGGCTATTTTGAGATTTTTCCAAAAATGCCCCTCCCAAAAGTCCAAAAACGGCTCAATTGAGGGGTATTTTGGGCTAAATTGAGGGGTATTTTGGGTATTTTAATGGAGACGGGCCGTGCCTGGCACGGCCCGGGCCCGGTTCAGGCCCTTCGCGGGCCGTGCCGGGCCCAGGCCCTTATGGGCCGTGCCGTGCTTGGCCCGCGGGCCAAGAAGCGGGCCGTGCCAGCCCAGGCCCTAATGGGCCGTGCCGGGCTCGGCCCGCGGGCCAGAAAACCGTGACCCAGCACGGCCCCCTTGAATGGGCCGTGCCAGGCACGGCCCGGTACTGTAGCAAGCGGGCCGTGCCAGGCACGGCCAGCTTCGTGCCGGGCCATGGGCAGCTCGGCCCAGTGCCCAAGTCTACTCCTGACCACCTTAAGGTGAATTTCAATGGTAGTGTCGCAGGCGACGGAGATAGAGCTAGAGTGGGATTCGTGATCAGGAATCACAACTCACATTTGATTGTCGCAGGAGGCTGCAACATCGCCGGTTTGATGGTGATAGGACAGAGCTCAGGGCTGCCTGGAAGGGTGTCGCCTATACGAGACGGGTGTTGAGGGCGGAGTAGATCCTTCTTAAGAGGAATGCGGCCATAGTGGTTGACTGAATATGCGGAGAGGGGCGGATGGGAAAGAGTCCCCTCTTTTTTGGGACATCCGTCGGTTGGCGGGGGAGTGCAACACCTTTTAAGCTGTACATGTGTATCGGGAGGTGAACAGAACGGCAGATTGGGTTGCCACCTACGCCGCCCAGCATTCCGAAGAGATCCTTTGAACACAATAGGAGCTTCTCTTCCATCCTTAGGCCATTTTTTCACTTATGATTCTATTGGCCGCACTTGCTCTAAAGTTGGGTGATCAGCCGTTGTATTAACACATACACACACACACACACACAATTTTTTCATGCTAGTCCAACTTAACTTAAGTTGAAGCTTAGATTCGATATACATGAGTTTACTTTTTAGAAGTAGGGGATAGTGATGTTTTCGTCTTTTAATAAAAGATGGTCATGTGTTTGTCTTATAGGGAAAGAGAGAGTATGTGGCTTTATTAGAAGGGGAAGATGGTTATGTGAAAAGAGGTTGAGAGAGAGAAAATTGTTTCTAGTAAGGCGAGGAGTCCATGAGAGATGGAGCCAAACTCATTTTTTTGGCTTTATTTTTTTTGAATAAATTTATTCTTTTCTTTCATTTTTTTTTCCACTACCATTGCATGATTTAATCGAAGTTTACTATGGATATACTGAATTGGAATACTTGATTTACACTGAATAGCATGCCATTCTACAAATATTTTAACTTTCTCTAGCATGATAACTTTCCAAATAGCTTTATAGTAAGGGCAGAGGACATGACCATTTTTGATGAATTTACAATGAGAGTCAACAGTAAAGATATTATTTGTTATTTTATCAAGATTTAAGCCCATGAATAAACATGTAAATACTTCATGAAAGAATTGTGACAATGCACTTTCTATGATTTTATCAAATATAAATTGCATGGTTTAGGGTAATATTTGAAAAAAAAATATTTCTATGAACTAGTTTTGCATGAGAACATATATAATATTAAAGAGAAAAACTATAATATATCTAGAGACCTCGTGAACAAAGAGCGAAGACCATGCAATTGTGAGACTTTGTCAAATATCAAGTGGTCGGCAATATGAAGAGAAATTTTACGCAAAGAAGATGGTTAAAGGAGTGAATGGTTCAAGTTACCTTCAAGAAATCAATTGTTGCAAATCAATTTTTGGCATGTGGCTTGTACATGATCTGGATAAGAGAAAGAAGAGGACATAAAAGAGGATGAGTGTAGAGATTGGATGGACATAAAAATGGAGTGGAAATATATGGACCCATATTGGAGGGTTCCTGTTATATATATTAGAGATAAGTAGGTTATCTAAGCAAAATGTCCTTAATGGTCCAAAATTTAGACATATAGAGCAGTACCTATCCTAATGCAAATAGTTAACTTATTATTCACATTGTTTCTAATAAATTGCTACATGATGAATCTCAGTATATTTTTTATAACTTATATGTACAAAAATATAAAAAAAAAAGGACTCATAAATGAGATATAAGTTTTGTGACTAAACCCTAGACCTCAAATAAAAATAGCAAAGTACTTTCTCAGAGGAAAGTTTTTTAGAAATATTCTTGAAAGGATATTTTCTTTACAAAATTTGGGGGATTGTTAAAACAACTATACATATAAAAGTACATACAAAAAAATGCAATGGCATACAGTGCTAGTTTATGACTATAATATATGGAAATACAATACCAACACCTAACCAATTTCCCATGACATCGGTACCTCCTAATTAAAGATCCCTTCAAAATTAAATTCACTAGTAAATATATAGTAGCCAAAACAATAGTTAGTATAGTAGTAAATATTTTATTGCCATTGGATCTAAGAGTGAACTAAGCAAACGATAAACAATAATGAAAGTTGTAATATGATTTTATAGTGATTTAATTTGTATAATGAAGTTGTATCTTTGACGGATATTGGATACAAAATATCCCTCTAATTGATTGTGAGATGGTAAATTTTTCAGTAAAATATCTTCTTGTACAACAAAGTAATCTTGTGGATAATAAAAAGAAGAAAAGCTCCTATGCCGCCTCCTTCTTCTTTTTTGTTGTAGCAGATTACATGTCTAGTGTGAATACATTCACAAAAGTTAAAATACAACAAATCTCAGAAAACTTTAGACAACTCTTTCTTCCCAATTCACATACCTCCCAGAATGGTCAGTCACAAATGAGGCTACTCAATCTATAGCCCTATTGGCCTCTCTACATACATGCTTAGCTTAGAATACAATATCTCCACTTAACATGATCCTAATATCCCAAATCAAAGAGTGATACCTACCCACGCCACCGATGCCCCTCTGGATTCAACTGATTACTAAAACCGAGTCACCTTCAAGTATGACTACAATGAGCCCTTTGGAACTACTATAACTTCCATTATAAGGCAGCGGCCCTAACCTGAACCAAAGTTTTAAATAATAATTTATATTATTATAACATACCCTACTGAAACTATTTTTAATTATTATTTGTGACTGTTATTTACCGAAAAAGTAGAATTTGAAACTTTAATTTTTGAATAATATTATTATGGTAAGGGTTCATCATGTTGGTAAATAATATATTATAATAACCATCTGGATCACACGGTATTTATATACATAAAATCCGGAACACACGTTTATGAGTCACAACTCACAATTCGCAATCTCATGCTATGTACGTTGGAAAAATTATCCAACTTAAAGCCCTCAAGATGTCCACATGGAAAGCCGCTTACTACCAAAAATTATCCAAGCCCACCCTCCACCTGCCTCCCTCCCTCCCTCCCTCACTCCTTCCTCCCCAGCTTAATCCCCATCACCACCCGACCAACCAAATAAAGAAAACAATGTTTTGAAAAAAATACACTCCAAAAGTATCCAGCTTTCGTTTCAAGGATGATAAATCTCTTGTCGGCCCACTCCCCCACCCCAACCTTCTTCTCTTTTCCCCCTTCCTCCCCGTACCCAAAACCACCAACCATCTCCTACTCCCTCCTCAAGGCCTCCTACTCCCCTCCCCCCACCGTCCAATCCCTCCTCTTCCCCGCCCGTCGGCGGCGGCGGCGCTGCAACCCCTCCGCCCCCCGGGCCATCGCCGCCGTCGGCCTCGAGAGCGCCCAGTCCGTCCTGGAGGCGGCCTCCGTCCTGGCCGCCATCATCCTCATCCACGAGTCCGGTCACTTCCTCGCCGCCAGCCTCCAGGGCATCCACGTCAGCAAGTTCGCCATCGGCTTCGGCCCCGTCCTCGCCCGCTTCGTCGCCAACGGCGTCGAGTACTCCCTCCACGCCTTCCCCCTCGGCGGCTTCGTCGGCTTCCCCGACGACGATCCCGACAGCGACATCCCCCCCGACGACGGCGACCTCCTCAAGAGCCGCCCCATCCTCGACCGCTTCCTCGTCATCTCCGCCGGCGTCGCCGCCAACGTCGTCTTTGCCTACCTCATCGTCTTCGCCCAGGTCCTCGCCGTCGGCCTCCCCGTCCAGGAGCCCCTCCCCGGCGTGCTCGTCCCCGAGGTCCGCGCCGGCTCCGCCGCCGCCCGCGACGGGATCCGCCCTGGCGACGTTATCCTCGGTGTCGATGGTGCCTCGGCCCCCTCCGTCACGGAGTTCATCGACCTCATCAAGATGAACCCCAAGAGGAATGTGGCGATCAAGGTGGCGAGGGAGGGGATGGAATCCTTGGAACTCAATGTCGTCCCCGACGAGAGCGTGGACGGCACCGGGAGGATCGGGGTCCAGTTGTCACCCAATTTCAGGCTCTTCAAGGTCCGGCCGAGGAACCTCGCCGAGGCTACGACGCTCGCCGGCAAGGAGTTCTTCGGTTTGACATCAAGTGTCTTGGATGGCTTGAAGCAGATTTTCTTGAATTTCTCGCAGTCCGCCGGGAAAGTTTCGGGCCCCGTGGCGATCATTGCTGTCGGGGCGGAGGTTGCGAGGTCCAGCTCCGATGGGTTGTTTCAGTTTGCAGCTGTGATTAATCTTAACCTTGCGGTGATCAACCTTCTTCCGCTGCCTGCGCTCGATGGTGGGTCGTTGGCTCTTCTGCTTGTTGAGGCAGCTAGAGGTGGAAGGAAGATTCCCCGGGAGGTGGAACAACGAATTATGTCATCTGGGATATTGCTGGTTGTTATGATCGGGCTCTTCCTCATTGTCCGTGACACTCTAAATCTTGATTTTATCAAGGAGATGTTGTGATTAGAGCTCTGAATTGATGAAGGGATTCAGAAATCAGAAAATTGAAAGTTCTATGGACCGGACAGGAGAGGAGATTCAATCTCCTCAGGTAAAACGTTTTCTTCTTCTTTCTTCCTTAATTTACTTCGATCTGGCAAAGTATGCCTCTCACATCTGTTGTAAATTAGCAAAATTATTCTTTAGTAAAAAAGTGAACTACTTTGTTACACTGGGAATAAATTTATATATACCTGCAATTTGAAGTCAGTTGTTTTATACTTGCTTTTTAGCTCAAAGATCTTGCTGGATATCCACTTCTTATGGTACTTGTTGATTTTCATATAACCTGAAAGATATAAGTGGCTGGCTTATGTATTTAAGTATCATCAAAATAGAGCTAGCCTCCTATTTGAATCAATTAGCTAAACCAAATACAGAAAAAAAAAGTCGGAACCAACATAGTCTGCTGGAAGTAAGAAAAAATGCAACTCAACTGGGAATTTAATTATTTAATTAGTGCCTTTGGGTAACTTGTCTTACTGTGACTTTTTGTATTGTCAAGTTAAAGGTATGGGAAAGACTAGATACTGATTATAGAAACAAAAAAGATGTTATCTGTTACTTTTCTGCAATTTTAAAGGAATAATTTATTTTAGCAGGGGACCATTGTGGAATGAGTGCGTTGAACTGCCAAAAGCTCCTTAACCATGTGTAGTGCTTCCAAGGATGCCATCTAGCTTAAGTTAATATTAAGGCTCCTAACAGGCATGAGTTGATGCAAGTATGGACTGAAATGTCAAGGGAGAAAGGCATAAAGAGATAAAAATTATCAAGGTGTGGCACTTAATGCCCAAAACAATATCAGCATGGTGGGCCAATCGGTGCATTATTTATGGGTGATGGAGTGGATACAAAGGGGATAGATCAGAAGGAACGTCAACAGAAGAGCCCTTAGGACAGGCATTATCATTGGTAAAGACCTTAAGATATTGAAATAATGATAGTGGATCTGGAGATAAGTAGCCATTTGGATGGTAAGAAACGTGTAAACTTTAAGGATATGTAGAGAGAGTTGCATTTAAAAATGTAGTAGCAATAGAGGAAGGAGAATACTGTATAGGTCTTTCTGCAAGAGTAGTCAGATTAAAAAGCTAGAAGGCTTGGGATGATTTACAAAAGCATTGAGAAAGGCAGTAGTAGGCCATGACATGGCTAGAAATACTAAAACATCGATCTGAGAGATTGAAGCAATGGTAAGTATAATGTCATGTAACCCGGAAAGAACCCTAGGGGAGAGCTTGATGTGTTATTAGAAAGAAGGTCTTGAACATATTTTTGTACAGGGCATGGAGTTAGTTATAAGGATTCAAGTGCCGTAGGACACCAAGACAGGTTACTGTCTTAAGTGTCGAGACAAGACTGTCCCACCTTTGTCCTAACATTCCGATCGGTACATCTTGGGACATTCCCTATCCCAAATGTTGAGATGGGGCGGTACAGTGGTTGTCCCGTTCCATAGGAAAACCGGGACAGCCCTATCCCATAAGATTTAAAACCTTGGTTGGTTATAAGCAAGAGACCAAGGATAAATTCACTCATTAGGTGGGTGCTTGAGAAAACAAGATGAATACAGCTGGCAAGAAATAAAGTGTAAGAATGGCCGCTGTCTAGTATTGACAAGACATAAGAAGAGTTAAGAAGTATATGAGTAGCAATTTCAAAAATATTTGTACTTACATTTTATTATAATGTAATGCACCCCAGAAAAAAGCTAGCAACCCTAGGGGAGAGCTTGGTGTGTTATTAGACAATATGTTAACTTATTTTTGTACATGGCATGATGATAGTTATAAGCAGGAGGCAAAGGATAAATCCACTCATTAGGTGAGTGCTTAAGATAACAGAATGAATATTTTTGGCAAGATAAAAAGGGTAAGAATGGCTGCAGCCTGGAATTAGCAAGGGATCAGCAGAGGTAAGAAGTATGCAAGCCATTTCCAAATGTCAATAATTGTTTTTTTATTATACTATGTTGTCTTTACAAGTATGGTTACCTATCAATATTGTACCATGTTGGGCATATATTGAGTTCTTGCCCTCATTTGTGGTTGCACAATTATTCGCCTCTTGTTTCCCTAGAATGCAATTGTCGAAGATTGTCTTGTCTGCAACCAGTTGTTTAACTTGATTGAAGCACCACTGCACATAGAGGCTTGCTAGAGCATTTCCCTTAGCGACATAAGAGTCATTGACTGCTGGAAAGTTGTCACGATGTAGAAACCATAGGAATTTTGATTGTGGTAGAAAGAGTAATTCATATTAAAGTCTTGACTACTGGAGATGTGGGAGTTGATAGCCTCAAGTAAAGTTTTTGGAACCTATTTTTGGGTTCTAGACTTCTCAATCTTTGTAGATATCATTTGAGTTTCGGTTGGACATTGATTACATGATTCATTAATGATGACAGTGCATCAGTTCAAGTGGTTAACAAGTCACAAGTCCGATCTGTTTGAACTATGATTTTTGTATTGGAGCTTTCTTTTCTTCATGTCTAGTAATGTCTTTTCCCGTCATCTGAGACAATTTTGAAGGAAATAAGCATCTCCTAATTATATATAAATGAATTTGGTTTTAGTTAGATATAGATAAAGTCTTATTGTTCCTTCAAATCAAAGGGTGTTAAAAACCAAACTGGTGCATTTTAAAGAGAAGCATAAATGCATTGTCCAAAATGGATGAATAGGCTGAAAAGCATTTTAATGTATGTTATTGCATCCCATTTGAATGTGAAATGTGATCGATGATATCTTATTTTGCTGTTGACATTGGAATTGGCTTTAGTACATTGGTAATTATGTCATTATCATATTGCGATGGATGAGATATGATGGTTTCACCGAACTGATCCACAATCTTTCTGGCAATCAACTGATGGACCAGCAGTTTTTATCAAATGCTTATGCTGCTGAAAAGCAGTTGTTTCTGAAGTAATTTCTCCATGGAGCCTTTTCTTTATATTGCTCTGGTTTTCCTCATGCAACACTGAATGTTGACATTTTCTTACATTTGATGGTCAGAATTGTAGCTGGTCATTTGATCAAAGTGCAAAGTTCATATTCCTATTTTGGAGTGTGTTTGCTGATATGATTGGCATTCTAGGAAAAACTAATCTTTTTCTTTCATATGCTGATTATTAATGTTTTGTCAGCTTAATTTTAAACTTCCTGGACTTCAATACTCATGAGTGCTGTCTGTCAACTAGATTGCATGCAGTTCATTACAATCCACTCTGCTGCTTTACTTACGCAGAATAGCTTCTTTGAGTTCATTAAATTTTGTGACTTGAAGAAGTCTAGTGAATTACATGAATTAATCATTCATATTTAGAGGATGAGGATTTCTTCCATCAATGAGGTTGGGAATATGTGTAAATTAGCGCGAAGCTGTCTCGTATGCACTGATATCAATACTTAGAATGCGCTATATAATTCGGTAAGAGAAAATATATATGTGCGCTAATATGGTCATGCACCATACCAATCATCTAGATGCAATTCTATAGGCCAATCGTACAAGCGCATGGTGAATGGGACCTACAGAAATAGGTCTTAGTGTAATTAGCCTACATAAGGCATGGTGCACGGTCATATAGTTGGCTGGTGAATTTATTAAGTATTGCTCGTAACCAACTCCATTGGTACTTTCTTTCACTATTGCCATTGTTGATTTAGTTGATTCAATAAATTATGGCAGGGTCACAATATGAACTAAATAGGACCCCCGCTATTATAATTGCTTCATGGTAAAGATACAAAAAAGGTAACCATCGAAGGCATGTTCGAATGCTTTAACACAGGTGGACCCATCATCGCCATAGAAGTAATTCATTTGGTGGGCGGGCAACCATTAGCTGCATGGATTTCTTTTCCCTTCCCATTTTGACAAACAACAGCAGGGTTCCATTTTAGAGTTTCCTCGAAATATCTTACTGTCGAAATAAATTCTTTATTTTAATTTTGTTGTATTTTATGATAATTGGGATCACCTTTGTTAATCACAACCAACCTTTTTCTTTAAATATTAGCAATGAGAACTGTTCATATTCTCATAGTGAAGTCAGACACTCGGCAACTTTAAACAGAAATAAGTGGAAAATGTTTATTGAAAAATTATTTAATCATAGGTCACTAATCAAGAGAAATATTCGTGAAATATCTTATGCTTTGGAGGATCACAGATAAACATTTGTGAAATTTTTAATTAAAGACTAGATATAGAGTTAAAAGAGCTCTTTTTGGATGATCCATGCCAATCAACTATTGTCCTAGTAGCCTAGTTATTTGGATCCGGGAAAAATTCAAAGGCTTTCAGTTTTTATTATTTTAAACTTTCTATCTTTTTAGTTGAAAAGAAAGATGGAAAATTTTAAAAGAAAAAAAAAAAAAACAAAGTGATCTAATTTCTGTGGGGGGAAGGAAGATGATTTTTCAGCAAAAAAAAAAAGGAAGATGATTTGAGGAAGGAGAAAGTGTAGACAAGAGGCGTTAAAATTCTGGTTTGGATCGAGTGGACGGAATCACGGACCGCCCCTGTTTGTCAGCGAAGGCCATCATTCGCCTTCCAGCTGGTGCCGTCTTTGATGGGACTTCTCGCTCCGGCGACCAAATCTTGCGCTGGAGCCGGATAAGGCACCGAGATATTGTTAGATGGATAGATAAATTAATTTTACCATATGGTAAAATTATTATATGTATTTATTTTACCTTGCCGTAAATCTAGTCCATTAACCAGTTCGACTGGAAGTAAAAGCTGGATCGGCCCGGTTCTTGGTAATAATCAAAGTTTGTCCAGCCCAGCTTGATTGGGTTCACCGTAGGATCAGCTAGACTGGGTCTAGTCAACCTATCTGTTGGGTCTATTTGAGTTGGGTTTGCATCTACCAAACCGGCCTGTTACGGTATATTGGGAATTTGGGATGGAGCCTTGAGTCCCGTTGAAAAAATGTGTACATACTGATTTCTGACACGTTGTGCCTCTGACGTGGAAAGAGCAGCACGCATTTTGGAGCATCTCTTTTGGGGTATACTGGTTAATCTGACCTACAGTATTTAATGAAATTTTTTATGCATCGTTCGTTCTCACAGTTACACGTTATGACATGCGGTAAAAGATAAACATTGAGCGAAATGGTGAGGATTGAATGAGTAAAAAAAAATCGTATTATATAAATTATAAAAAAAATCGTGAATCAAGAATTCTATATTTTTTTAGAGTTTCAAAGAAAAATTATTATTAAAAATTATTTAAATAAGTTTTTCACATGCATGGCATGTATTAAATACTAGTTTTTCTAAAACGAATAGGAAAAGTTCAGCATATGCTTAGCAAAAAAATATTCACTGATTAATTGTATGAATAATGGAGATAATATTTGGCATAGATTGATGCAAATGCTGCCAAAATGGATGTCTAGAATAAAGCTTATGATGTTGTTTTGGAAAGCCAAAAGGTAATTTAAAGCTACGAACGATCTCTTCTTGTTAAAGATGCTTTTTTGTGACTTTGCAAAAGAAGAGGAAATAAAGTGAAATTTATAAAATTTATAAAAATGAGAGTGGAGATGGTCACCCATCATAGTAATTTTCATTATAATAATGGAAACATACATAGGTTAAATATGTGTATGAGATGTGTTGGTGGAACTACATTACAAGCTTCTTTTTCTTTTTGGATATTCAATTCTTTTTTTTTCCAAGTTTTTTTTTCTCCATCCAAATAGGATAAACAAAAGGCCTACATATATTCTAAATTAATTTAGATATGAATCACTTTTCGTGCCATTAGACATTTAGAGTCATAAATTTGCCCTCTCTCCAGATCCGGCGGAACAGTGGACCTGCCAGGCTGGCAGCGATTTGATCACTCCCATTCTCTCACCTCAGGGCTCCCAACCTAAAAAATAGCCTCGGAACGATGGCATCTTTTTTTAATCTATTTCCCCCTCCCTTATTTCCTTTTTCTGACAAAAAAAACAAGAAAGTAAAAGGAAGATGATAAAAAAAAGAGAGTAGGTAACGACGAAAGAGATAGAGAGGAGAGAGAGGGTGAACGAGAGAGACTAGAATCGGTACTGGTAGTGATCGGTGAGAGAGAAAATAAGAGGGGGAGAGATGATGGCAAAGGCGGCGGCGAAGAAGAAGAGGGGCCGGCCGCGGAAGAAGCGGAAGGGCCGGCCCCCTTGCCCCGATCCCCCACTTCCCGTCGTCCTCGGCCGCCCCCTTCCTCCTACCTCGCCGGTCCCCGAGCCCCCCCGCTGCACCCTCCGCCCCCGCCGGCGGCGCCGTCCCCTCCACGACTTCATCGACGATGACTTCGACGACGAAGAAGAGGAAGAGGAAGAAGAAGAAGAAGAAGGGAGGAGGAGGAGGAGGAGGAGGAAGCTCAAGCTCGTCCTCAAGCTCCCCAACGTTATTCCTTCCAGAAGGGATGAGCGGTCCTCCGACTCGCCGGCCCTTGCTTCTAGGTCTCGGAGGATTCCCTCTTCCGGCTACATGTCGTCATCCTCGTTCTCCGCTTCGTCCTCCTCGTACGCGGATGACGATGAGGAGGCGGAGGAGACCGTCAAGCCCCCCAAGAAGAGAAGGACCGAGGGCTGTGACGATGGCGTAGGCTCGGATGGATCCGGGGACCAGCAGGTATACTATTCTCCTCACTGTATCTCTGTCCACCTCATGCTCTCTCTCTCTCTATCTCTCTATCTCTCTCGTTGGTCCCCCACCAACCTTGTGGGGGAGCAATAACTGCCATCTTGCGCCCTAACCAGGCAACCAAGTCTTTTTCTCTTTTCCCTTCTGCCCTCCTTTCTGCATTAATTTGTGTTATTTAGTATTTATCGTTGGAAATCTGAATACTGTTCATGTTCTTCTGTGTTCTCTCTCTCTTTTTTTTTTTTTATCAGAGGGGAAGCAAGAGAGTGATTGGGAGATGTTCGAAGGGCTCTGCTTCAGGTCAGATTCTATATGAATCTTGGTTTTCTGTGCTCAAGGTCATGAAAGATGTCATCTTTGGTGTTAAAATGCCTATATTTGTTGATGCAGGGCTATCATCCAATTCGTTTGCAGGAACCCCTTTACCGGAGAGGAAAAGACTGGAGGACATTCTTGATAAGCTTCAGAAGTGCGGTACTCGAGTTCCTTGTGTTTAGTTTATGGCATTCTTACTCTGCAGTTTCTGGTGAATTAATTGTTGAATGTTTGTTGGGGCTTGATTTGGTGGTGCAGGAAAGACACGTATCGTGCGTTTGCGGAGCCGGTGGATCCAGAACAGGTTTGTTAACTTGCTATCACTCGAAACTTACTGGTAAGAAGAACAAAGTAGTGAGCATTTCTTTAAAAGATTGTGAATGTGCTGGTCTTCTTGCAGCTTCCAGACTACCATGATGTAATTGAGCATCCGATGGACTTCGGCACTGTAAGGAAGAAGCTTGCGAGCAATGCCTACCACTTCTTC
The DNA here is from genome assembly GCF_009389715.1 of Phoenix dactylifera. Classification (NCBI taxonomy): domain Eukaryota; kingdom Viridiplantae; phylum Streptophyta; class Magnoliopsida; order Arecales; family Arecaceae; genus Phoenix; species Phoenix dactylifera. The sequence continues at coordinate 19,624,921 of NC_052402.1, forward strand.
GAGCAATTTGAGGTTGGTATTAGATGAAGATCTCTACCTTTGATAAAATTAACATATACTTTGTTTCCTTCTATATATGGTTTTGCACTTTTTTGTAGTTTTGCTCCGCCAGTAAAAGCATTTCTTTCAAACCACGGTTTAAAATTTATTAGGTAGTCCAAATTGTATCCATGGAGCACTAGTTGTTTGCTGGAGCAGTAAATCAATACACAGAAGTAGCCCCAACCCCTTGGTAATATTAATCCTTACTCAGCCACCAGGTTTAGTTCGTATCATTGACCAACCTCGGGTGACACTTGTTTGATTCTGTCTTTCTTTCTCCATGCATCTGCTGCTTCTCTCTAAGTTGCCCACCAGGTGGCAAAAGGGAAGCGGTTCCCCTTCACCTTTCTGTTTCCACCATGAAATATCCTGTTCCATCATAAAAAAAGGTGCACAGGTCATTTGGCTGAGCAAGAGATTCCAAATTTTTCAACAATCTTAACCCAAACCTCTCCACCACCAAATAATCAATAGACTAGCATGGGATTCTGTCCTCCATCTTACCCAAAAGAGACATATGTCAACCTAATATTCCTGTCCTTATTTAGACATTTGTAGATATTAAAGTTCTTCATGAGAAATGATGAGGGCTATTCTGAACTTTTTTTAGGTTCCCATCTACAGATGCATGTTTATATATGTTAAATGCATATTCAGTTTTATCTCTCCTTTCCTCCCCACCACACCCCCGCCTTCTTTTTTTCTCCTCCTCCTCCTCTTTTTCTCTTCCTTTATATTGTGGCATGTTAGAATTTTTACTCCTTTAAAAATAGTGGCTATTGATTGCCTGAAAGCAACTTTGGGTTTTATGATTGGTTACTTGTTCCTAGGTGGCTTCTCAAATTATTTTTTGATGTCTTTTTGTGTAAAATCATTGAGCAATGCTTTTATATTATATTATATAATTGGATTTGGATCCATGTATTAAATCCTTTTTTTTGGGTAAAATTTGGCTGACCCAATAGCATTCTCTGAATTTTATTTCTTGATATTTTCACTCTTATACCTCCTTAAACATGGCCCATCTATTAATTAGTGCTGCCTTGTTACATGTACCACTACAAATCTTATTTCAAAAAGAATTGAGTCATATTTCCAGGTTATATTGATTATAAGATATGCTTTTGGTTACTGTAGGAAGGAAAAGAGTTAGATATGTAATTTAACCAAATTGTTCCCTTGCTTTTTTTTCTTTATTTGTACCATATAATACAAGAAGTTTTTAGACGTGTTTAAAAAAATGCTTTATAAACAATTATTTAGCAAATGTAATTCATGGTTCATGGTGGGACCATGAGTCAATGATATTCAACCACAAAATCATTTGACTGAGTTTGTTTACACGACCCTGATGTCAAGGGGCAGCCTTATTTGGTAGGCTTTAGAAATTTTAGCTCCTCACTTGTTCCATTTAGGGTTCTGACCTAATAGAATGCATGATCTGCTGAACCCTGTAATCACTTCCATCCGGTTATTCTTAGGTCATCCTTTCAAAATTTAAACCCTTTGACATGAATTCAACTTTGTTCTTGTTAAAGAAACATATGACCATTTAAATTACTTCATGTATTGAAGATGCAACTCCTAAGCTTGTTTATTATATCAAATTATAACTCTGTTCCTTTCGACTATATATCATCCACATTTGCATCTTTCATTTTGTATATATTTCCATTAATGTGCTGTTTTTGATCTTCATGAAAGTACACTCTTGTTTGATTGTAAACCTAGTGCAAAGAATGAAGAGGAGCTAAAAATAGTTTGGAACTATGTGAAAAAGTTAAAGGCTAAAGCAAGTATGTTGGAAGAAGAGTATCGGACAAAGTATTGATGTCAAACAAAATGGCGGTCAATCATGATTATTTGGTGTTCTAATTAAATATCAAGTTGCTGTTGTTTACAACTGGAATGACACTCCATTAGCAAAAACAATGGACATAGGTGTTGTAAATCAATACACATTTATTAATGCTGAATAATTAGAAAGTGACATAAGTAATTCCGATCAAGTTAATTCTCCTTGATACGTGTGACAAGCCATTGTCTTAACCTTCCAGAGACAAGAACATGTTGAAGAATTCAACAATATGGCTTCATACAAGGATATGAGTGCCTCTGCCATAATAGCCTGGGCCAGTCAGTGGTTAGCACTTGCCATGTTTCATGCCTTGCTGACACGGCACTTGGCAGGATATGGAGGGGATGGGCATTGCCATATTAATAAGAAACTAGCATTCGTGACAGAGAAGTTTCCTCTGGTCATCTTGCTGATACTTTGACTTAATCATTCTTCAAAGAGCATACACCTCAATTGTTTTCATGTGTTGCGATCCCAAGCTTCATGGAAGTACTTAATATTTTTATATTTGGTACCATCTTTATTAGAAGCTTATCTCTATTTAGCTCCCTCTCTTGTTTATTGCATCATATTCCCCATATGCTTAGTTTACATTAGAGCTGGAGTATGGGTGGCTCTTATCCTTAAAGTAGATATCATTTGCTTTATCTTAATCAGCATCTAAATTTTCTTCATGAACGTGTTTCTGTAGTTGCATATCTGGTTGCCGTCTTGAATTATTACATGGTATACTTCATTTTCCATTTTAACATTTCAAGACCAGTTTTGTATTTATATCCCCTTGACCTGCTCTTGGATATGCTTGCATTTTTCATCTGTTAAGATAGGTGGTACTTGTTGATGTTCTACACTTAAGGGGGGACCATCATAAGTGAAAGGACAAGGTTTCTCCTTTCTGCATCTCATGTGTATCTGTTATGGTTCTGTGCCTTCAATGTAAGAAGATTGTCTTTGTTCTTTACCATTGAATGTTGTTTTAGTTATGTTCCAGGGCCTCTGTATGCTAGATACATTCTAAAATCAAATTTCCAGGAGCATAAAAACATTGTTGACAATTCAGCCAAGGTTCCCTTTCATCTCAATTGTGAATTTCTGCTGCCCATTCATTTGATTTAGAATATGTTTCAAAATATTCCAACCACTTTCCTATATCCTTTAAAAGCTTGCTATATTAGCCTGTTATGTTCTGATACTATTTTATCTTAAAGACCTATATCTTGTGGTGATACCAAGGATTTATAAGAAATCTAAATGGAATGATAAATTTAACTCTGATTAATTTAGTTGCATTATGTATAAGATGTATAATTATCTAATCTAACTAAAAAGAAATTATGGGAGCAAGCTAAGGCAGAATTCAAGGAAACAAGCTGACAAAGGTGTAAACAGAACAAATCACTAATTTCATGCAATTAAGGAAAGGAATAAACTCCTAATTCAGAGAAAATGAAAAATACTAAGCCAGAATTTAACTAAGATTGCTAGTGGCATATACAATGTAAATAATTGAAACCATATAAGAATTGAACTAGCAAAGACAGTGTGCACAGATTTGAGTTGCAATTGAAGTTTATGGCAGCAATTCTCAAAGTTGGGATCCTCTTCAGTCCAGACCTGAACTGGAGAAGGCCAGTTGCCAATCACGGCTGTCCGTGTTCGGTGCGATGGGCGTGATTGGATAGGCCCAACCTAGCAGCACTAGACATGCTGCCCTTTGTACTATGTTGGGCCCATCCAATCACAGCCATTGTGCCCATCATGGACTTCTATGATCATAGAACTGGCTCTCGAGTTCAGGTACAAACTGGAAAGGTTCCAAACTTGCTATAAATAGGCAAGTCATCTAAAGGAAAAAAAAATATGTATGATCATGAGAAAGTTTCATTTGAGGAAGTTAATTGACCAATCAACTGAATAGCTGAATTTATTATGTAAGCAAACTAACAGATAATTGCAAACTTATACACAAACTCAATTTGTGATTTCATGACTTCATGTCAATCATAAACAACTAATAGAGCATTCATGAAAGGAATCCATAAAAAGCACCTCAATCCAACAGGTAAGAGTCATGAATTGTAAACGATGTTAAATTGCATATTGTGAAAATTGCAGTATTTTTAGACGAACATTGATGGCTCTGGTCAAATTATGGATTTGCTAAATAATTAGGAGGGAAAACTCAAAAAGGAAAGAGATTCAAGGGAATTAAATTTGATATCCATGACAGAATTGTTCCAAAATTGTTTTTTTTCTTTTTAATCAAAGCGATGCATAGGTAAAATGATTGAGTTGCTGCTGTCTCTCTGTGCATGTCTCTGTGTTTGTGTATTTAAGAGGACACATGACCCTTTTGCACTTAACAACTATTAAATTGGAAAATTTTGTTCCTAATGTCACTCATCTTGGATGCAGGATGATATCTTCTTAATTTGCAGTAATGCCATGCAATACAATGCACCAGATACCATATACTTTAGACAAGTATGTCAAGAGCAGAAAATAGTTCTTGTTCACAGCAATTTGTGTTTATAGTCATTTATTATGTTGCTAATCTTAATTTTTGTATTGTTTTGAAAAGGCACGCACCATACAAGACATGGCCGGACAAAAATTTCAGAAACTAAGAGTTGATGGTAAATGTGCGGAAACTGCGGGGAAATCTGATGAGAAAATTAATTTCAGCCCCATTGAAAAGAAGCCGCTAATGAAGTCCCTGTCCAGAACTGCACAAGAGCCACTTGGTTCTGACATCTCCTCTGCTGCCACCATTGTGTCCACTGGGGATGCTGGCACTGCACTGAGTACAGCACAAGCTAATGGTGTTGAGGCTTCTGTCATTCTTAATGGGTTTGCAGATGGTAATTCTTCTCTGGGTGAGAGTAAATCAGAGAAGGCTGATGAACTTTCAGGTATGATGGTTAAGGGCTTTCCACCTTGAAATTTGAGTTTTGGATGGGTGAGTTACAATGAAAGTTGAAACCTTCCTGATGCCTATGACAGAATTACCCAACTTGAGTTATGTCACATGAGAGGACTTAATAACATAATTTGACATGCACCTGTTTTCTCAAAAATTTAAAACATGCATCAAAACCAGTTAATTGATTGGACATTGTGGAGGTTAGTGTTTTAGAAATTTGTTTGAATTGTTGGATCTAACATGATAATTTCTCATTCCTTTATGTAGACCTTGGCTTGAATCTCTATCAATATTCCCAAGAGAGGTGATCTGTGGCTTTATTAGGACTAAGAAGTCTTAGATCAATTTGATTTGCTGGCTATGCTACTATCAGAGGTGCCCTATCATTTTGCTTGGCTACATATTTATAGAGAAGCAAGGTGCACGGCAATTTGTACCCCTGCAGGGGTAATGATAATCCCTAGTAGAACCACGAAGAACACTATAAGAAGATTTTGTTAATCAATGATAGCACAAATTATCATTAAAAAACGCAATCATATTATCTATATTCTTTATGACATATGAACTGACACTCCCGGCAGACTGGAAATCTACTATTGTCATTCACCTCTTCACTTCAATCCCCTCATATGGCATGATGAATGATGAAAGATTACCTCTCTGATTATGTTTCTCTTTCAGCAAAGAGCTCTCCTGCAAAGCTTGGGCAGAAGCTGCTAGTGGTTGATGAAAATCGGCGTGCAACTTACGACAATATATCTGAGCAACAGCCCATGGTTGAACCTGAGTTGGTATTTGATGTGATTGAAAGCGACGCAAGGCAGCTGGTTGCTGTATGTAATGAATAATCACCTTTATGGGTTACTTCTGCATTCTTGTGCTCATGTGGTTCTAAATTTTCTGAATCAGGTAGGACTCCACACGGATTACTCATATTCAAGGAGCTTGGCTTGTTTTTGTGCTTCTCTTGGGCCCATTGCCTGGGAAATAGCATCTAAGAGAATTGAGAGAGCATTACCTGCTGGGGTAAAATTTGGCCCTGGATGGGTTGGGGAATTTGAACCGTTCCAAACTCCTGTTCTGTCTCTTAAAAAACACAACCAGCAGCAGCTAGGTTTGAATTCAAACTTTCAATTTAAGTTGGCATCAAGAAAGGATAAGGAGGCAAAAGATGCATCGCAAGGCACCCAGAATTGTGAGTCTAAGGACATCAAGCTGGGTCTTAAGAGTCAGGTGACCACTGGTGCGTCGGATAAAGCACCTGAACTTGTAAAGGGGAGAGAGTGTCATCAAAGTACTACAGAACTGAAGCAGGGTTTGTCCAGTGTTACTGCTGGAACCCAACCTAGTGTCACGAGTGCTACAGCACAGCAACAGAAGGATAGGGCAACTGTTAATTCTGCCAAGACTTATGGTAATGTTTCGGAGAAAGTCCGACTGTGCCATTCAACCTCTGTGAGTAGCATTCCTGTTGAAACAGCTTCACAAAGGCCAGAGAATCATTTTGAAGCTGTGACTACAAGGTCACCTGAGATAATTTTCTGGCACAAGAACCAGGGGCAACCGGGAAACCTAAAACAGCCGGAAGCAGTGGCATTTCAAAGTAGAAATGAAGTCTTGAGCATGGATTTCCATGGATTGGGTAATGGGAAAGCAACAGGGAACTCTGATAGGAATAGACTGAGTACTTCTTTGGGATTCATCTCCAAGCATCAGCCAGGAACTGCAGGCAACTTTCTTGCCATTGGTAGTCAGGAGCAGAGAATCAATAATAATTCGAGGTTAGTGGGTTTGCCAGGCCAGGTATCCAACCAGCTAAACATTTCAAACTTCGGCATCGATGCTCCAAAACAATTTTCTTCAGCGGATGTTCCATCGGGTAGAGAGAATATGAATGCTGCTGCTCGAGCATGGATGTCCATTGGAGCTTCAGCAGAGTTTAAAGCCCTTGGTGGTAGGGGTCTTCCCAACAACCAAGTAGGATCTGCATCCATTCGTAATTTTGCTTGGACAAGTCCCAACTTACCTTTAGGGATTCATGAAGATTCTAAGACAAGACCTGTGCCTTACTTATTCCGGCAACCCAACCAAGCTGCCCATGAAGAATCTAAGGTTCGTAACAAAGAATTGGTTATTTTTCCCCAATTAGTTGGAACTGATTTATCAAGATTTCATGGCTGGTCTCCATGGCAAGGTCTAGTTCCACATACTGAGCAGAAGCAGAATAAGGATATGTGTCCTCCAGATTTAAACATTGGTTTCCAGCTTCCTGGGTCCCCTGTTCATCACTCCTCTGGCATACTCAAGGACACCCAACAACCTGACTTAGCTTTGCAGCTGTAAATTTTGGATGTTGTGCTTGCTATTGTGGTTTATTTTAGTGCAGGCAGGTATAGAGGAAATAGCAGCAACTGGTAACGAATTAGCGGTGGAAGGAGGTGTAGGTGGATCTAGAATTGGATGATATTTGCTGAGTTGTGTCGATTAGGATGCTGCAGTGTAGCAAACTAATGATCACGAGGTGAGAGCTCATCCTAGTTCGAGTCCGATAATGTGCAACTAGTTCAGTTCTGTATCAACCATTTTGGCATCAAATTTATTGCACGGAAAAGTTACAATGTTGGAAGGGGATATAGAAGGACAATTCTTTAGACTGTATTGGTGGATGAGTTTATTGGTGGGAGAATTGGCAAGTCTATCAATGCACTCTTTGTGGAAGTGGCATATGGAGCAGAAATGGGTAAATTTACTATAGCAGTGTTAATTGTTCCAGAAACTATTCTGTCGGTTGACAGGTAAAGCGCATGCCTTGTGTCGACAGAAAGCTTTGTACATCAGATTAGGAGTACAATCGTTGTTTATGCTTGAGCTTTTCCAGTAACAGCAGAAGGTCGCTATGTTCCCTATGTATCCATATTATCATGTATTATCCCCAGTAAATTGTTGAACTGGATAGAAGTAGCTGCTTATTGAATGAGCGGTCTGCATCTTAATACCACCTTGTTAATTGTCTTTGTTCCTTTATCTTGTGTTGATATCCTAAGGTCATTCTAGGCGAAAAAAAATCTGGAATGCTAGAGGTTTATAGATGCACGTTCTTCCAGTTAATAGGGTTGTTTTCAGTTTGTTGCTTTAGCTTATAGCAGTCTCTGTAGATGGGAGTGGTTGTCCTGTATTAAGTTAGCCTTCTTGTGCAACTTATTCTGAGTTCGTGGGAATCATGGAGAAGTACATGTCCTCAGGAGTTAAAATAACCTTACTGGTAAGGGAATTTTTTTTTAAATACAGAAGTAAAGGCACGAAATGAAAACACAAACCAGAAAAACTTGTAATCAAAAAATTGAGCTTCGGCGTTACCAGTCCACGCCAGAGCTCTTATTCTTTGAGATGAATTGAAGAAATACCAAGAAATCCTAAAGCATTAATTGGCTGATTTGCCCCTCTGAAAGCATCGCTAGCTATGGAGAAATTTAGTGGCGACAAAAACTGGTTGATAACAGCAAGCAAAGGATGAAAATGCCCAAACTGCATGGATGTATTTCTATAGTGATCCAAAACCCACTTGATAACGACCGCTTGTCTTCTAACCCTAACCAAACTGATCTGAATCTATTTCACCAATCCACATGGAGGGGATACCCAAGAAAGCAATAATGGATAATGAGAAAATGAGAAAACTGAACTACCGGCATCCCTGAACTGCAGGCTAATATTTGTTTCTGTTGACCCAAGAGATTGATACCAATGATTATAAAATAATTGTATATGTTACTAATGGTTGTATGTTTTGGAGCAGTTTAAGTTTTTATTCAGAGAAATCTTGGAAGCTTGAGTATTTGAAAAAGCATGGGAAGCTCAAAGGATCAAATTCTCAAAGTTGGAGATAAGTTGGAAGTTATTTAGAAGCTTCTACAATATAGGAGCTGACTCCAGTTGGCCAAGAGTTAACCCTTGGATGCTCACCGATCAAAACAAAAAGATTGCAGCTTTCCAAGCATCAAGAGTAGATCCTAGAGGCTTAGAAGTCCACCCCTAGGTCGACTCTGGTACCTAAAATCGTTTGGCTTGCTTGGCATAGAGCAAGAGTCAACCTTAGGGTTGACCCTTGATGTGCCATAGGTGGAAATAGAGAGTGTTATGATCCATTTAGGAATGGACCTAAGATTGACACCTCCGTTTTGTCAAACCTATCAACACAACAAAGGGTATTAAATGCATTTCAACCACTCTCCAACAGTCGTCAGCGGCTAGAATTTACTCTCAAGCATCTCCTCTTCATACAAGAGCTTCTAAAAGCAAAAAAAATATGCTAAGGCCTTGTTTGGGGGAGCTTTTGGAGGGCCAAAAAGCACTTTCTGGCCCTCCAAAAGTACTTTTAGATAAAAATTGTGTTTGGTAAAATTTTTGAAAAGCTGTTTCAGCTTTTACGGAAAGCTAAAAACAACTTTTGGGAAAAAGCTCCAATTTGGAGCTTTCCGAAAATGCTGTTTTCAGCTTTGTCGAAAAGCTGTATTTTTGACACAAATGCCCATATTAAAATATAATAATTACATAGTTTGTCCCTTTATAAACCTAAAAATCTGTTAGAGCCAAGAACCCTAGCTGTCAAACTCCCTTCTGCAAGAAAAATTGTTAGAGAGATAAATGGTCATTCGGATGATGAAAAATTAATTTACACTAATAATTAAAATATTTTATACCTTTATTATTGTATTATACTATAAATATAATATTACATTACATTACATTACATTATAATACATTAATATGTTATTTTAAATAATTTAATATTATGTTATATTATGAAAAATTAATTTATACTAATAATTATAATATTTATACATTTATTATTGTATTATACTATAAATATAATATTATAATACGTTATATCATAATATATTAATATGTTATGTTAAATAATTTAATAGTATGTTATATTATGGAAAATTAATTTATACTAATAATTATAATATTTTATACCTTTATTATTGTATTAGACTATAAATATTATATTATATTACATTACATCATAATACATTAATATGTTATTTTAAATAATTTAATATTATATTATATTATGAAAAATTAATTTATACTATAATTATAATATTTTATACCTTTATTATTATACTATACTATAAATATAATATCATAATACATTATATCATAATACATTAATATGTTATTTTAAATAATTTAATATTATGTTATATTATAATATTATTTTTTCACTAATAATTATAATATTTTATACCTTTATTATTGTTTTATACTATAAATATAATATCATAATATGTTATATCATAATACATTAATATGTTTTTTTAATAATTTAATATTATGTTATTTTATGAAAAATTAATTTTTACTAATAATTATAATATTTTATACCTTTATTATTGTATTATACTATAAATATTATATTATATTACATTACATCGTAATACATTAATATGTTATTTCAAATAATTTAATATTATGTTATATTATAAGAAATTAATTTATACTAATAATTATAATATTTTATACCTTTATTATTGTATTATACTATAAATATAATATATATTACATTATATCATAATACATTAATATGTTAGGTTAAATAATTTAATATTATGTTATATTGTCAAAAATTAATTTACTCTAATAATTATATTACTATTATGCTATATTATAATAATATTATTTTATATTGCAATAATATTATACTATATCGTATATTTATGTATTAATATATGTTATGTTTTATTATGTTCTGTTGTATAATACTATGCAATGTTCTTTATGGTAATTTTGTCATACAAAAGTACTTTCTTAGTTTGTTTACCAAAAATCTGTTAAAGTGTCACAGCACTTTACAAATGTAGTTACCAAACAGCAAACAGCTTTTTATAACAGCTTTACTTCAGACAGCTCTACTTCCAACAGCTCTACTGCCCACAGCTCCTCCAAACAGGGCCTAAGTATTGAAAGATTAAGCACATTAAAAGCACAAAAGCCTTAATCGTTAAAAAGGATTCAATATAAGTTCAACCACCACTTCAAAAGCATTAATTGAAGATCTCCACCTAAAGTGCACATCAAAGAGAGCTTCTCACAGTATATCAAAAGGGCTTCATTGGTTTTGTTTCTGCTCGTTAAGGAGCAATTATTGTACTCATGGTTCATTCATTATTTTGATTTGTACTAGTGAGTGACAAGTTTCAGGTGTGCTCAAACTTAGGGATATGTTGATCCATACCTTAAAATGGAGTGTATAGGGCTTACTCGTGCTTGAAAACGAGTGGCTAGATTGGGTAAAGCTAGGACTCTTGGTCAGTGGTATCCAATATTTGTAATCATTTGCGGATGATTAGTGGATTGAAATTTTTAAGTAAGGTTCTTGGAGAGTAAATGAAGGTGTTAGATTTAGCACCAAACACTACAAATTCTGTGCTTGTGGTGTCTTGATTGTTTGTCTTGTACTTTTTATTTTTTATATTATTCACTACTTATACTTATCTTTGCACATCATGTATATAACTTCGAAAGTTAATTTTCCATTGCATATAATCTGTAAAATTTTGAAAAATCTAATTCATCCCCCTTTCTCTTGGGTTGCTTTGTTGGGAAGAGTTTCCATTGAATTCGACGAGGTGATGAAAAATTTCTCCGCTAGACAATGGGCTTGTTGATAGGGCCAGATTTTTTCTAAAGTTTTTATTTTTTCCATTTGTTCCTTTTTTCAACTGGAAGTTCGTTGTCATCCAGAGCTCTCAAAGCCGAGAATTTGAGATCAACAATGAGTGTTAATGCGGGCACAGTATCTAATAAACTTATTTGTGACATATAAATATGATATGTTGCTGTAATAGAGTGATAAAAAGATGCAAGCTTTATGAGCTAGCCATATTGGATTAACAGTGAAATCATATTGTGTTTTGGTTCATAGACCTAAAAGAGGAGGATGGACATTAACAAAGAGAGGCTTGAGACTTGATGTATCCCTAGAAGCTTGATACATAATTTAGTTGGTGCCTACCTAACTTTGCCAAAGAACCCACTTAATAAGGTATAGGACATGATTTTGAATGTAAATTTGAAGTTGCAGTTGAGAGTTGAAGTGTTCTATCATCCACTAGAATGTATAAGTGCTTGTGATCCTTAATACCATCTGTCCTCTACAGGAAAATAGGAAAATACCGACATATACATGCCGACGCTAGGTAGAAGTGTCAGTAATTTTGGCTCTGGCGTCAAAATTTGCCGACGTTTCTAAGTAGTGTCGGTAGGGATTAAACTAAGATGATGATAATCAGCATCGTCGAAAGCAAATAGTAAGACGATACTTATAAGATGAGAGTAGAAGAAAATGAGTAGTGTCGGAAGCCAAGGACTAGTTTAAGATAACTCTTATAAGCGTTGTCGGAAGAAAATGAGGGCAGAAGCCAGACGACGCTTAAAAACGTCGCCGGAATCCCATGCACTAACCTCTCCTAACACTAACTTCCACTAAACTTAGTCTACACACTAACCTAAGACATCGTCGAAAGCCTAGGACCTAAGACAATGCTTATAAGCGTCATTGAAACGAAATAAGAAAAAGAAGCTAGACGACACTTAAAAGCGTCGTCCCAATCACCATAAGCCTAGGACCTAAGACGACGCCTATAAGCATTATCGAAAGCCTAGGACCTAAGATGATGCTTATAAGCATTGTCGGAGGCCAAGTCCACACCAAAAACCATAATTTCCGACCCACCAGTCCTAGTTTCTTGATCATTTCAGCCCTCTTTTTCTTTTCGGCACCGACCGACCGACCCCAATCCTCAATCGAGCTCCGCCTATGCCCGTCACAAGTTTCTTTCTCCTCCTCCTCCCTCTCCGGCGCCTCCTTTCCTTAGCTTTAGCTCTTTCCCTCCCCTCCTCTTCTTCTTTTGTATTCCATTAAAATTGATTAGTACTGGTTTTCTCTCCCATTTTTGGAGGGTTTTGGAGATTCCATAGTCCTAGATCAGCAAAGATCTCATATTATAGCTACTTTTCTTTGATTGAAATTTTTTTATTATAGTTAAATAATTTTCATTGAAGACTATCCTACAATGTATCTTAAAAGAAAAAGTCTAACTCGACATATTTTTGTACCAACATACTAACCTAAAAGGGCTAAGCCAATGTAATAAAGAAAAAATTCTGCTTATAATGGTATCCTGACTATTTCGACCCTGTTGTTTTTCCAATCCAGAATGTGATCAAAGTGATATCGTATTTTGATTGGGTTGTATTAAAATGATCAGGTTTAATATTGGATTTTATGCATTCATGGATAGCCTTGAATTTTGGATCGTTCACATATACAACGATAATATGTTATTAAAATTTGGATATGTATGCAAGTATTCTTCTATTTCATATTATATGATATTGAATTGATGTAGTTTCCAAGAAAAGGACAATAGCAATAACTTAGAAAAACGGAAGGACAAAGATAGAGCCTATTTAAATGAGACATATAAGGCACAGTATCGTCAGACCAACCAGCCACATGTTCATTAACATCCACTTCTTTGATCTTTCCATCGAATAATTTTTATGCCATCGATCTTCATATCCTAATTTTGTTTATGTTTTTCAGATAGGTTGCAGTTCAATCAGTATTCTAATAAAATGGAAAAAAGTTGGATAAATAAGTCGAGATCTAGTGCCAAATATTTGAATGGAGTTCAAAATTTCAATAAATTTGCTTTTGAGAAATCTAATATGTTATATCAAAAAAAATCTAATATGAACGAAGAGATTTTACGTTCATGTCGAAAATATATAAATAGTTCTTCTCTCACTCCAAAAATTGTTCGAAAATATTTGGTGTGCAATGGTTTTCTAAAGAGTTATACTGAATGGGTATTTCATGGAGAGTCTATATTACCGTCTCTATATAACCAACCCTCCTATTTAGAACACATCTCTAATTTTGGATCAAGTAATATAGAAAAAATTCTATACGAGAAGATGAAATAAGGAGCTTACTCAGAGATGTTCTTAGACATAGTAATGAAAATTTAACAGATTTCAGTAAGAGACAAGAAGCAACTACAATAGGTGATGAGCGTACATTTACTAATTCCATGCATGCTAAGGAATCTATATATTCATCTAATAATAACACAGCTCGATATCATAACTTGGTGAAAAATTGTGATCAAGAACTATATCCAAGTTGTAAAAATTTTATGAAGATTTTTTTTCTTATGCATTTATTCCATTTGAAATATTTGAATGGGTAATCTAGCAAGTCTTTCACTATGCTGCTTCAATTATTAAAAGATACATTTCCAAAAGGTGTTATTTGTCATCATCTTCTTATGAAGACAAGAAACTAGTAAAATAATTAGATCTTGGATACAAGAAGATATACAGTTGTCCGAATGATTGTATTTTATACTGTGATAAAAATGTTAACCAAGAGTCGTACCGAATATGTGAATCTTTACAGTGGAAAAAATATAAATATGACGAGCATGATTTGTTGAATGAAGTGGATGCTGCACGGACTAAAATGATGTCATCAACCCCTGATAGCTCTTAGACTATTTATTTAGGAGTGTTATATGTATATTTTTTATATTTTTTGAAGTACATTATAAATATCAATTGACAATGTAAATGTAATCATATTTGACAATATGAATATTTTGAATAATCTATTTGATTATGTAACAATACAACATTTGTTGAGTATATGTTTAGCATATATATGTATACAGAGTTTTAAAATCTTTTTAAAATTTTTTTTAAAAAAAAATATAACAATGTTTTAAAGCATTGTTATAAAAAATATTAGTAACACTTTTTAGTGTCGCTAATTGGCAACACGATTAATTTTTACTATTAGCCGATGCATAAAAGCGTCGGCAATGAATAACATTAATAAGCATTGCCAATTAGCAACACTTATAAGCATCACTAAAAGCTGATGCTTATAAGCGTCGGCAGTTAGCAACACTTTCTAAATGTGCTGGCCATTTTTTTTTTAAATGCTCACATTGCCGACGCTTTTGCGATACTTTATAAAGCGTCGATAATAAAACTAACGACACTTATAAGCATCAGTATGAGCAATTAAAAGGAATGATAATGCCTGATTTTTTTGTAGTGGTCACACTTATTCTGACATCTTAATAGCTTGAAAAGTTGTCCAGAATCAATATTATTCACTGCACCAATTCCTACATTTTAATAGCTTAAAGAGTTGTTCAAAATCACCATCCATCAACTTTGATGCTATTTATTAGGGAGATGGGGAAGTCATAATACTAGCAAGGTTTGCTATACATATTGGAACACAATTTAGCTTAGCTTAACTCAACTGAACCTTGATCATATATTAGTTGGAGTTAGCTACATGAATCATTCTTCTCTATTTTACTCGATTTAGGGCAATACTTTTTGAAATATGTTGATTTATCAAGTTCTTTCATACTATTTCATCTGATATGATTTTTGGTCTATCTCTTCCCCTCTTATTTCCTTCTACATGTATCAAACAATTCTTTGATATGGTGCATCCCTTAATCTATGTCGTGCATATACAAACCATCTAATCATTCTCTCAATTTATCCTCAATTGATGCAACTTCCATCTTTTTATAAATGACTTCATTTCTTATTCTAGCTTTTCTTGTGTTATTACGCATTTATCTCAACATTTCATTTTGGCCATACTCATCTTGTAAACATATTGTTTTATAGCTATCTAACATTCTATACGATAAAGCACAACTAGTTGCATGGTTATCTTATAAAGTTTTCTCTTCAACTTGGCAACCATCTTACAATCACAAAATATGCAGTTGTACTTCTCTATTTCATTCAACTTATTTTAATTTTATGTATAAATTCTTCCCAATCTCTCCTTCTTTATTTATCTTAAATACCAAAAATGATTGCTTTTAGAAACTTCATAATCTTCAATTTTCATTTGTCCACATTATCTCTATTTTTAGTTTTACTAAAATTGGATGTCATGTATTTTATCTTGGTCCTACCTAACCTTGAATTCTAATGTACTCCTCTATAATTCCAATTTTTGATTAATTCTTATCTTAATTTTATCCACTAAGATTGTATCATCAGCAAATGGTATGTACCATAGAATATCATCCTAAATATGCCTAGTAAACTCAACCATAACTAATATAAAAAGATAAAGACTTAGGGCAAATTCTTGATGTAAACCTATTTGTTGCCTAGCGATGCAACCTAAGAGAGAAGGATGAATTAGGTTTTTAAAAAAAATTTACAACAATGTACATCAGAAATAGTAAGTTTTAAAGTATTTGTATAGTGAACTAAGATAGGTATATGTAACTATAAATTTAAAGGAATGAATGCAACAATGAGAAGAACACAAACACAATAAACACAAAATGTTATAGTAGTTCGATGCTAAACTCAGCACCTACATCCACTCCTCAAGATACCATTCTTGAAATTTTACTATAATCTATTCCAAGATTACAACTCAATTGTTTTCTCTAGACTCACAGTCAAACTCACTTGATTTTCTCTAAAAATCACCAAAACCAACCCAATCATGGCATTCCCTAGGCTTGATTATAATTTACAATCTAATATAAGGTTTGCATAGATCTTTTTCCCAAGTTTCAAACCACTTGCAACTTATTACACACAAAAATGAATTATAATCAATAAAACAACAAAATATAAAGCTTGTTAATGAGCAAAAATTAAATGTCACTGATGCGCACGTAGGAAACAGAAGAGGCTCTTCTTGAATACTTGGAAGCTTGACTTCAATGCTCAATTGATTGTTCTCAAGAGTAAGTGGATGTGATCTTAAAGTTTTCTCTTGAATCTCACTTAATGGCACTTAATATTCCTTTTTCCTTTCTTTTTTATGTATCTCAATTTGTATTCGAGGCATTTATACATCTAGAGGAGGTTGGAAAACAATTTCTAATAATTGGAGGGACAAAAATAGTCGTTAGAGATGAAAAATTTTATTTTGGGCTCGTAAAAAAACTAGCCATTTGAACTGTCAAATATAGAGGGGTCAACTCATGTTCTTGAGGGGTCGACTAGTAATCTTCAAGGGTCAACTCTTTTGCTGCTCGAGTCGACTCGAGAAAGGGCTGATTTTTATTGTATTTTATCTTTCACCTGAGACCATTCTGGGCTTGACTTGGCTGATCCTAGAATCGACTTGTACTTGCTATAGGTTGACTCTTGGTTTGCTTAGCTCGACTCGCAAAAAGGTTGTCTGTTATTACATTGTCTTTCTCCTAAGATTGTTCTAGGGTCGACTCATGAGTTGCTAGAGTCAACTCATGAGTTGCTAGAGTCAACTCATGGAAGCATGCCAGTCTTCTCTAATATGCCGGGGTCGACTTGAGTGATACTAAGGTCGACTCATGAAACCCTTCCAAAATATAGTCTTCTGTCTAACCTGTGGTCATTCAAGGGTTGACTCTATATGTGTTGAGGTCAACTCCTCTACTTCGGAACTTCAGTACGACTTGTAAAGTCTTCTCTAACTTTGACATTTTAAGTTAATTGCATCTCCAACTAGTCAAGTTATTTTGGGAATATTTTGCTTCCTATACACATTTTTAAGTACTCCAAACGCACATGATTAGTAAGTTTATACTTAAATATTTTTGATTATCAAAATCAAACCTTTAGGTCAACACTATTGCGATGAGAAACTCACTAGTATTACCACAAGTAGTTCTCATATTAGTAAGCACTCTACTGTTTACCCTTTTAATCATATTAACATATCTAACGGAAACTTCTTTCTTCTCTAAAACCTGCTACTAGACTTCTGTCGGGCTAAGCCATTAAATTATGGGTCCAATCGTCTATACTCTTTTCTCTCCCACCAATTATCCTATATGGTTACATCTCATACATAAACTTTAACATGACCAACATATCTTGACCAACATATTTTATACATAATTATTGATTTGTCATTATATATGATTTTTTTTGGTGAAAGATTATAAATGATTAGAATAATGATAGCTCCAACTTTTGTTCAAATGTCATTTCATGTTCATTCTTGTTGACTAAAATTTATATTCTTATCCTTTGGTTCATGCAAGGTTGGATCCTGGCGCAACAATAACATTATATATTCTATTATGACCTGGGTGTCCCAAGTTCAAAATATGAAGAAAAAAAAATCTCTTCATATATGGGGGAAAGATGATGTACATTTGATCCTCCCTAAACCACGTAGTGGCTATCTACAAAATAGATATAGTTATATAAGAAAACATACTTCCCTGCCCAGAACAGGTGTAACTTTGTGCCCAGTGATGGTCTAAGTGTATATGATACTAAATATAAAATGCTAAATGTCATGATATAAACATAAGATGAAAGTCAAACAAGGGACTAGATGTTAAATTTTCACAAAGAAATGGTATAAATCCTGTCCAAGGAAACAACATGGGAAGTTTGCCATGAGACTCAACAATTTCCACCGGGGAATTGGATTGCATCATGGTTGTGAACTTTTGACGGAGCATGAGACAAGGGCTGAACATTAAGTCATTAACATCGGCATTTTTATTTTTTTTAAGCGAGAAGGAAAAATCTTCCACAAACTGGGCCATTAACTCAAACCTATTTTGCTCCCTTGCTTTTTTGAACCTTTTTCCCCCTTTGTTACCTTGGCCGCTAAGCGGAAAGATGACGCTGAACATGTTCACTCGTCCCATGCTCATCTGTCTAATCCGATCAGTTGTCCAAAAGTATTCGATTGTTGCGTTCTTCACCAAGCACCAAAGGGAAGTTGTTGCTTTCCTCTTGTTATGGTAGGCCAAAGCCCATCATTAGATGCATTCCTATGCTCTTTTTTTTCTTTTTTTTTTTTATAAGTCGAATTTATTTAATCCAATCTAGAGTAAATATGTGAATATATATATATTAAGAAGCTTAGATTGAATGTCTGTCACAGTTATATGCAATGTCGATCCTATATAATTAGCTACATATGATGCTATCCAATCAGTAATATTATTAGCCTCTTTATAGATATGTTGTACTTCAAAAGTCTATAAAGTTGCCCCTATTTTTGTGATTTTTTTCCATTTTCTATATTTCAATTTATTTTTTATTTTTTATATTTTAGTATATCCATTTTTCATAATTAAGATTAATTAAATAAGGTTTGATGAAGCTGAGGCAGGAACTACAATTAGGAGTTTCACTTTTGTTTCCCTGAAAAATTAAACTTGGATTAGGAAACAACCAAAGAACACTAGGGAGTCGAATTTTGCTTCTAGGTGTCAATTACTGATATGGTAGCAAAAAATTCTTCGTCAAGGCTCCATTATTGTCACCACCTTTCACTCTTTGGACGTATTAATTGGAAGGGCTTGGGCTCTACGAAGCTCGTCTTAAACGGATTAAAGCTAACTTGCATGGCATTGATCTCAGGAACCAAGGAAGCGCTTGGTGTTTGGCTAATATGGGACCTCTTAAATGTGAGTTCTGACTTCACATGTTAAGCTTTCATTAATCCAAAGACACTAGAAATTTCTTGATTTTGGAGGCAAGTTGCTCCAGTTTTAACCGATAATGCATAGATATCCCGGATAATACATGGAATATCTTAAACAAATGGTACGACCACAGGTTCATCGCTTCTCCAGCAGTAGACGAGAATAGACTAATAAGATAGATTTCTGCCTAAAGAAAGAACTTTTCTTATGAATAAGGTTGGTTGACGCATAAAATAAGGATCGAAGAGATAATGGCAGATTATGTTCACCAAAAAATGACCCGAACATGAATCTTGGTCGATTTGATATTTTTCTTTTCCACGTAATCAAAGATCTAACACCTAACGATAATGAACAAGGGCTTATTCTGGTGGTTGTACCTCTCTTTGTAGCAATTAAAGGTTTTATATCCAAATTTTGATGGATGCCTTTCAAATATTAGGACCTAGATAATTATAAAAAGGCCTCCTGCCTTATCTCTCAAATTGGAGTTATTAGAGCCGCCAAACTCGGCTGAAAAATATATCAATGAGCAAAAGAGGTTATTATCGATTTTTTAATTAAATAATTCAAAAATTGATGTTTTAGAATGGTCCTATATTGGATATAAAACGAAACAAATACAGACTTGAATATGACTCCTCATCTTAGTGGAATCTCCCAAATAACTTGGTCTGTCGAGCAGAAAAGTTTAATTTTTATCTTTCTCTTCATTTCTAACTTGAGCATCTAATCTGCATCCTTTGAGTATTTGAGAAGAGAGGATTGAGTCCAAATAAGAGAGAATTGAGAGAGATTTTTATCAATCTATTTTGCTGATTTTTATGTATCTGGCTTTGGATGGTTTAGATTCAACCTTGATTCACCTTTGTTACTGTGCATTTTAAGAACATATAGCAGTTCATTGTATGTTGGGAGCTATATCTGGGGAGCTAAAAGATTTAGCTCATGAAGGAGAAGATACAGAGGATGAGTATGAATATGAAGTGTAGCGTTCGGTAACAGGAGGCAAACTTCACCATAGGACACAAGAAAGGTAGGAGGTAAGCAACTTAATCACTTCTTCAAATAGTTCAATTCCCATGACTTAGAAGCACAGGATCAAGAAAGCAAGGAGCAGGTATTGATGACATCCCAAAGGTATCTTTTTGCCCTCCATTTGAGAGAGGCAGATGGATAGAGGCCGTATGATCATACTATGAAGCCACCACCAATAAGCTCTCACTCACATGAGGCTGATGCATTTGGCAAGGAGTATAATTGAGTTGTTGTTATAAAGTATAACAGCAACGAGAATAATTTGTCAGTCATTCCCATAATCTGTATGTACTTTGGCTGAATTGGTAAGAACATACTTGCATAACTTATTTATAATAATGATGCAGGATGTTAATATTTTAATTTAAGGATCTGTTTGAGAAAATCCAGGGGGATAGGTCGAGAAGGGCGACGGAGGGATTGAGCCCCATGACCCTCCGTCCTCTCTCTCTCTCTCTCTCTCCCTCTCTTGCACCCTTCCTCTCTCTATGCTTCCTCTTCCTAATCAGTCTTCCAAACAGGCCTTAAGGTGATGGTTCTATTTGTTGGAAAATTTTGATGTGGTTGCAAAGCAATTTTTAAGTCCATAATGATACAAAGAATAGTGATTAGACTAATTAAATGATCTTCATGAAACTTTAAGAAAGGAATTAAGGAGAAAATATATTTTAGTGCTTAAAAGCATCTTTCGAAAAATTCGAGTTGAGCGGATTGAAGAAAATCCTCCTCCTCCCTTAATTGGTGTCCGAATAAGTAAAAAATCATAGTGACTACTTGAAATAAATCAGTTGCTACAATCATGGAGACAATGCTCCCCTACCATCTTGTTTTTTTGGGTGAACCCCTACGGTCTTGCTTGAATGATTATAAAGCTGGTGGTTATTCCAGCAATGTGCTTTCCAAGGCCAAGATCCTAATGCACATGCAAAGCTGGTAGAAATCTGCAACAAGATTGTCACCAAGTGCAGAGGATTGCCATTAGCTATCAGGACACTTGGAAGGCTTCTTTGCTTCGATTCTAACGAAGAGAGGTGGTTGGATATTTTGGAAAGCAATCTATACTAATCAGATGAACAGTAAACTGCATTCTGCCAGATCTAAGATTGAGCTATAGTTATAATCGCCTGCCTGACACATCTGAAACAATGTTTCGTACTTCCTTTCTTCCCAAAGATTGTTGATTCTTAAAAATAGCGTGTAGTCAAGCTTTGGATGTCACCAGATCTTAACTACCACCATAAGATTTATTTTTCTTAAAAAAAATTCAACTTCAGGATCAATTGACAAAAGGACAATGATATTGTTTGTTTTTATAGCAACTAAAATTTCTTTTTTTTCGTGAGACAGATATGGCAACTCATATCTTACTCTTGCTATACTAGTCAGGCTATCAAATCTCTTGAAACATTTGGTAGAGCAAAAGTCGACAAGTCCTTTAATTGACTGTTGTTTGACCTGTAATAACCCCCAAAAAAAAATAATTGAGGCTCATGGGCCGGCCCAGCCTGACTGTGCACAGTGGCACGGTCCAGGCAGAGAAGAAGGCTCCGATGGGAGCCTTCTTCCTCTCCAATTTCGGCGGAAAAGGAGGTTTTCTGAGGGCAGTCTGAGTTCAAATCGAGCTCGGAGATCTTGCCTATTTAACTCTCCTCCCCCCTCCTCTAATTTTCGCTGCTAGAATCGTCAAAAATCGCCACCAATTCTAAGTTTGCCTCTCCAAGTCTTCTCCTTCAATCCTCGTCGGATCTTTGTCGGGCTGAGGTAAGACCCAAGCCACTCCAAAACTCTTCTTCTTCTGGTCATCCAGCCATGTTTTTGCCTTGAATAGTACCAACATGTCGCTGGATTTTCGTCTGAAATAGGGATGCCCTGTTTCGGCTTCTTCTTTAGAGCCCTACCATCGTCGACCGCCAGGTTTGACCAAGCTTCACCACCTCCCGAGTGCCCTAAGTTCATGTGGCCATCGGTCAAGGAGATCGGTCATGATCTAGGCCGAGTTACCATGAATCAATGCATGTTCCTTCTCAATTTTTCTCTTCCTTCTTCCTTTGCTGACCGTTCGACCAGCCATTGTCGCCAGCAAGGCTGCGGCCGAAGGACCGCCGTGAGCCACTGCCACCACCAGAGCGGGCCACCTTGAACACCACCTTGATCTCGGAAGAAGAGAGGGAGAGAACGGCTCTCCTCTATTTTGGAAGAAGAGAGCCATCTCTCTTCTCTCTCTCCTCTCTTTTGGTTTTCTCTTTCTCTATTGGACTTTCTCTCCCTACAGAACTATCTCTCTTTTGTTTCTCTCTCTACCTGGATTATTTCTCTATCTTGTTTCTCTCTCTACTTGGATTGTTTCTCTTGTTTCTCTCTCTACCTGAATTATTTCTCTCTCTACCTGGATTGTTTTTTTTGTTTCTCTCTCTTCGCTTGGTTCTATGGACCTAACAGAAGTGTCCTAGATGTTTTCATTGTCAACCAAGATCGACCCCGATAGAGGGTCCTAAACTAGTGTCGCTACGACCACCCGCCGCGCTAGTCTTACCCCGATCATCGCCAAGCACCATTGGATTCTATCATCATGAATCTCTATTGTGTTATCTATAATGTGGTCTAATTTTTGTTTCATGATTTGATTGACTTGATTGGCCAGAGCGGATCGACCTAGATCGTCGGACGGTGCTACCTAGCTGACCCTTGTCCGTCCTACACCCGAGTGTTGTCAAGCCACCATTGGACCCAAAATTGATAACTCTTTATTTATTGCCTTGATTGGATATATGTTTATTGATCAGGGCTACAGTCATCCGAGCAAGAAGAAGCCCAATGAGATCTTATACTCTAGTTTCTCTCTCTTTTTATTAGTACTTTCTCTCTCTAGCTTGATCCAGAGAAATCTTTGGTTGAGAGGGCTGCTGGATAGTCTTGGGTTGCTACGTGATGGTGGATCAGTAGAGAGTTCTGGGATTGTCAGATGCCTCAGATAATTTTTTATATTGATTTAGTTTTGTAAGAGAACAATCTTTTGGGCAAAAAGACATTAAGTAGAATTCTGTGCAACCCAGTTCATAGATCGCAGTAGTTTATCTGGGTTGCTAATAAAGAGATAAAAATCCTTGTCACCGACCTGCATGATATAAATATTTTTGTACCTATATATGTATGATGTACTAATAATCAAGATAAGCAAGAAGCAAGAATAGTTTTATGATGGTTTCTATATTAAATTATATTTTGATCAAGTATGCTTGTGATTGATGGTATGATGGATGCATATATGAGCATAACCTACACTTGCATAATCAAACTAATGGATGTGGTGCTCTGGATTAATCATATATTATTGGTTGCCTCGTCACGGGCTGGAAACGTGACTATGATTAGTCTAAAGCCGAAAATAAATAAAAAGAAATTGATGGTGGATATGAACTGGATTGAATAAACAAGAACTTTAGGCTTATCTCGTTACTATGGCAGGCTCCATCACAGGCTGGAAATGTGAAACTACAGCAAGCCCCGTCACAGGCTGCAAATGTGATACTTTGGCAGGCCCCACCGATGGCTAGGAAATGTGACTGGGATTTGGCCCAAAGTCAAAAAGATAATTGATCCGGATTAAGTTTAAAAAGGAATGGAATGAAAAGCATTGAAACCACTAATGAAGATTTATCAGACATTGTATAATATATCACTTTTAAGTGGCTGGTTTTCTATTGATATTTGATGTACATATTTATACTGATTATTCGTGCATTATTGATAGCCGGTTTGTGATTTCATGATGTGTGCAATGTTTTCTTGCGGTTTTCAAACCTATATTATTATTGTGTTAGTGTGGATGTGTGAAGATTCTTACTTGGTTGTAAAGCTCACAACCCCTTCCTCTTTCTCTTTTCAGAGTTGCAGGTTGCATAGTACATGGCTGTGATTGAGATCACAGGTAGAGGGGATGATTAGATATGGCATCATTGATACTGGTTAAATGATCAAATTTTGCAAGTGGACCAACTTTATTGTTTGGTATGAATTGAGATCATTGTTGATTACGGATATTTAGGATTATATTATATTTTTAGGCCTTGCATCTTCTCTAGGACTCTGCCTTAGGGAGTGTGCATCCATGTCGCATGCTCGGACCTGGGTTTTGGGTTCGGGGCGTGACATGGCCAATTAGATCTTATACAGTTGATCATGTTATATTTAGTCTTTTACGTACATTTAACACTTTTTCAACACATTTAACACTTTTTCAACACTTTTTCAGAAGGCTAGAAATAATATTGGGCAGCCAATGAAAGGGAAGGCCATAATTTTTTCCTTTCAAGAATACTTCAACTTCCCTTTATAGCTACTATCTTGGTTAGTGTAGGTATCATTCATCCACTAGATTACTGATATTTAACCTTCACAAACCATAGAAACAGGTCACTCACAACAGGACAACAATGTAACCAAGAAATTTCTCATAGGCTGATATAGTGAAGTTCTATGTTTATGGACTATCTTATTTGTGTCAGCATTTCTGGAATGACCAAAAAAGAAGCTTATAAACAGCTGTTGGCAGTAATTAATTAATAATCTTGTGAACTCCATAGCATATGGAGACTCCACAGCAATAACAAAAATCACATTTAAGAGTAAGTTATGGCTTAAAACATGGAGAAAGCACGCCAGGCACGTATTATGCATGCAGAAGTGATCCCTGGTCATGCAATCCAAATGCACCTCTCTTCCACCAAGAACATTCTAGTGATAGGGAAAAAGAATGGCGTGGAAAAGATCAGCTGCCCTATCAATACAAGGTACAGCATCCTCTGCTAAAAGTCATCTCAAGCATAGCATCTCTGAAAGAGGAGTGTAGATCAATGGTCCATCCTAAACTAAGGAGATGATGACTGCCTTAGAAGAATTCTAAGTTTAGGTGGTTCCTTCCCAAAATTCAAGTTAGATGCAAGGCAACTGATGCAAAAAACATGTCAGCTATGATCCAAAGATATTGCTATTGTGTTTTAGAGTGATTTTATAGCAAATGATTTATTATTTACAAAAGAAAACTCAAAAATCTCTTATTCGAAAGATATATCTCGTGCCTGATGGTCGCCACACACTAGACTGTGATTACAGTCTGTTACCATATTGCCCCAAACCTCACTTTCATCAAAATGGGGTCACATATGAAACACTAACTTAAAGAGGATGGTTCCATAGAAGATGAAGGAAGAAAAGTAATAGTCAATATTAAATTACCTACCATTCCATTCAAATACCACTAGATATTATAAAAATAACTTTTATCCTCATTCCTGCAAATATTTTATTCCCCGGTCACTCATTCACAAGAGATCCCACAAACATGAGCATATAACTAAATATGACTATCTAAAATATTCATTTTAAGCTACAAAGTATAGGAGAATGTGGTGCAAGGCCATGATTAGGGAGAGCAGGTTGTGTTTGGGACCCCTCAAAAAGAGGCAATTCCTCAGCCATAAGTTAAGCCACTATGGAACATATTTTATTTT
The DNA here is from genome assembly GCF_009389715.1 of Phoenix dactylifera. Lineage (NCBI taxonomy): Eukaryota > Viridiplantae > Streptophyta > Magnoliopsida > Arecales > Arecaceae > Phoenix > Phoenix dactylifera. The sequence goes on from NC_052402.1 coordinate 19,650,808, forward strand.
AAAGCAAACTCACACCACTCTTGTGTTGCTAAAAATAAAGGAAAGACATACAAGCATAAACTCCCCAGGCTATTTGCCCCCAAAAAATGATCTGATTTAAATATAGAGAACACCCCACTACAAATAGATGTCCATTTTTAAATTTTTTCCTTCATCATCCCTCTTCATATGCCTGGGGTTTATCTGGTCCTAGATACATTTTGCCAACTCTTCTTAGTTGTCTGAACATGTTAGTCAGACAGACTCTGTCCTTCCTCCCTTTGCCCTGTCCATTTCTATCTTGTAGATTCAGGAACAATTATTCACCAGTGTGTTTCTAGACAAACATTCAATGGTTGGGGACTAGAAAGCATAGTTAACAAAAATACAACATAAACTTGCTCTGATTTTGTACCATTCTGCAACCAAAAAGTTTCAAGCATTCAATGAATAATGAATGGTACTGGTTATATAAAGCATAGTTAACAAAGATGTGCAAAGATGGAACTCATAAATGCAACATAGCCACCAGATAGAAGTTCATAATATTTCATAATGAGATATTTTCAATTCTCCAGAAATTTAAAGCATACAAGCACCAGAATTTTATGACATGGTAGTTTCTCTTCAAAATCCAGACCATCATCCACTAGCCTTGCCTAAAAACCATGTGCACGTTCAAAGCTGTAAGTTTTTCAGATTCACGATCTGATGTTCCATTCCTGGTTCATGGGAGCGATAGAAAGGGATGAAGCCAATTGATGCATTTCGAGCCCAATGTCGTCATCGGTCATGACGGATGATGGACCATTGGAGATTTCTCCGCTGTCGCTATTGTACCATTCAGGGGCCACCATTGTTGCAAGCATTGTGGGCGCCGGTCTTGTATCGAACAGCATGGTTATGTCGTCATGCACAGGACTGATCTCATTTGTCACTTCGCTCCTCATCTCAATTCCTGGAAGAAGAATGGTCAGTGAGAGGCCAATGGCATCACAGAACAAAAGGTCTCTTCTAGAACATTGCTTCACATATAACTAGGTCCTTATAGAGATTAACAATGACACCGGTCCATACAACAAAAGTTAGAAGCAAAAGATGGAAAGGTTGAGAATTATGAGCACAAGGATGTTATGCAGCGAGCCAGCAATGTAGTAGTTTCACAGTTGATGTTGGAATTGGATTCTTATAAAACTATTTTTTTCCCTTTCACCAATTTTCTGGGTCCATAATCCAGGAACAATGAAGAATTAGGCAGGTATTCAATGACTGCCGAACTATGACTTTGTTGGTGAGTTAAAAACAGGCATACAAACATGAAGTAGATTTCAGAAGATGATAATGATGTCCAGTGTTAAAGCTAGAGAAGTTGGAGAGAGGGTCGACCAGTTAAAAGTATCATTAGGAGAACCAAAAACAGCCAGTGTTCTGATATTCCTTCTGTCTGTACGGACACAAGACCATTAAATAGATGCCCAAGGGAATGGGAATAGAAGAGATGGCCACAGGAGCTCCAAAAAGAGCTAAACTTCCAAACTTCCTGGTGTCACAACATAAAAAAAATCCCCTACCGTACCGTATTAACAGAATAACATAGGAATTCAGAGAGGGAGACATTTATTATGGATGGCAGAACATGAATTAAAGAACTAAAAATATAGAACGGTCCAGAAGATGGCTAGAGATGAATAAAGATTGAAACTTTATGCATTACCATCTGAATTCCATTAGTCAATGATCTAGTCTTACTGCATTGAATGACATTTTCATATGGTTTAATGACAAAAACCTTCACCGCACGCAGCCAAAATGGAGAGATGGAACTCACCATTAATGGAAGAGTCGGAGCCGTCCAACTTACTGAGAGATTCCTGAACCGAGCCCTGAAGGGGAGAAAAGGTGCCACCTTTTCTGACGTCGTTACCACCGAGGTGACCGTCCCCACCCTGTGCTCCGGCGGCCGGCGGCGGCTGAGGCTGCAGGTCCGCCCTCGGAATCTCAACACCACGCTGCAGCTCCCGTATCATGTCGTCCAGCAGCCCAGTGCTGCTCGACCGGAGCAGCCCGATGGAAGCACCGCCGCAGCCGCCGCCCGTCTCCCCCAGTATTTGGCTTGAAGGGAGCTCGCCCCTGAAGGGCATCTGCATCGAAGAAGGTGATGGATTGACAACCAAACTCCCCAATTTGCAGTGCATCGCCTGCTGCGGCTGAAATAAAGGGCTCGGCGGATTCGGCGAAACAGGGCAGGAAAGAGAGAACTGCGGCGGCGGCTGAGCCGGCGAAACAGGGCAGGAAATAGAAAACTGCAGCTGCGGCTGGTGCTGAGATGGGAACAGGGGAGGAGAAGGAGGCAGGACAGGGGAGGAGAGCGGGAACTGGGAAGGAAGACCGTTCGAGAATTGGTTCTGAGCAAGGAGAGGGATGGGCGCGGTCGCGGAGGGGGACGACGAGAACGCCACCGTCGGAGAAGGAGAGGACGGGAAGGTGATCGGGTGCAGCAATGAGAGCGGCGGAGGGCGGAGCCGGGCGCGGGGAACGGGAGCAGGCAGCGGCGTGGGAGGATCCGGAGAGGCGGGATAGGAGGTGGCGGGAGGGCGGAGGTGGTAGCCGTGCTGGAGTAAAACCTGCCGCTGGACCTCCGGCGGGTACAGAGGCAGCCCCGCACGCTTCCGCCGCTTGATCCGCGTGTTCCAGTAGTTCTTGATCTCATTATCCGTCCTCCCCGGTAACTACAAAACAAAAAGGATTCATGTATGAGAAAGCAGCAAAGAATGGTTGTTGGAAGAAAGAAGAGAAGATATTAGAGAGAGAAGATAAAGAACAAGGATGAGGAGCAGGAATTACTTGGGCGGCCATGCGAGCCCACTTGTTGCCGAGCTGAGCGTGGAGGTGGAGGATGAGGAGCTCCTCCTCGGGGGTGAAGGGGCCCTTCCTGAGGTTGGGGCGGAGGTGGTTGGCCCAGCGGAGGCGGCAGCTCTTGCCGCAGCGGTTGAGGCCGCTGTTCTTCTGGACCGCGTTCCAGTTACCCTCCCCGTACTTCTTCACGTACTCCATCAGGATCGCGTCCTCTGCCGCCGTCCACGGCCCCTTCTTCAGCGCCGCCGCCGCCGCCGCCGATGACTCCTCCGCCCCTCCTCCGCTCTTCATCTCGTCAACTCACCACCCCCTCCTCTCCCCCGCACCCCCCCTCCCCCCCTCCCTCCCCTCTATACCAACGATTTCGACCCGAAGAACGCAAAGAGAGAGCGAGAGAGAGAGAGAGGAGGAGGAGGGAAGATCCTGCTTCTGTGAGTTATTTGTCGCCTTCCATTCGGAGAGGAGGGGGCCTGGAGAAGGTTGGGATATGAGAAAAAAGGGGAGGGCCGGGGCTCAGAAAGGAAAAGGCGCTCTTTATTTCGCTGTAACAAAAGCTCCCTGTTGACCGGGACTTGTCGTTCCGGTCCACAGGATAGCCTATCTTATAACTTATGGTCGCTAAGGGAAGAATTTAAGCGTGAAAAAAACAAGAGAACGCCCCATCCATACGACGTCTTTTTTTGATAGACTCCAGCCGGTTCGTTAATGTACCCAGCCCGCAAATCTCCACGGCAATTTTACAGCTCTTGTTGCCATTTACTCAACTAGAACTCCATGCCAATCGAATATTTGCTGTAAATCCGGCAAAACAGGACCTTGTCAGATGCGTATGTGCTTATTCTGGTGATCAAGAAATACATGATTAGCTGATGATTTGGATGGACGAGACTTTTTTTATCGTCTGAAGTTTTAATTAAAAAAAATAAATATTTTCTTATCTCCAAAATTTTAGTTGTCTTAAATTTTTTAAAATATTTTTTTTGTGAGATAGTATTTCCAAAAAATTACATATTTTCAAAACTATCGTGTCTCTTCGATCTTCCGAATAAATAGACTCCTCCGAAATTAATTCAAAAATAATCCAATCCGTCTCTCTCATTGGTACTCTCTTCCAAGAATTTCTTCTATAGAAAGGGAGTTCTTCCACTCTTTAACTTCTTCCACTTTTCAACTTTCTGATTTTTATCTTTTTTTATTTCTAGGTAACTGAAAAAATCGGTTGGATCAAGCCTCCTCAGTGATCGTGCTCGTTAGGGGACGAATCATGTTTTTAAGGCAGTGTTTATCATGCGCCTCAATCCAGACAAGTTCTTTTCGATCTTCTAAAATTATTTTAGTGAATTATTATTTTATAATACTATTATAAAATAACGATATAGCAATTTCTGGGCAATAGTTTTCCAACAGTCTAAGAACGCGATCTTGATTGTACAAGAAATTGTTATTTGAACGTTTATCAAATTTAGTTCAATTGCATAGGACTAAATTTGGTTTAACTAAATAGAATTAAAAAGTTGAAAAAGTTTTTTTTTGTTTATAAAAATCAATTCTTTTAGAAAGTTATATTGCTTTGAAAATTATGCAAACAGATATTTTGCAACTTTAAAAATCATATAGAAATTTTCTGCAAATTTAAAATATTTGTAGAATTTTTATGCAACTTTAAAGTCCGTGCAGAAATTTTCTTCAGATTAAAAATCTATATAGACAATTACTACAGCTTTAAAATCCGTGCAGATTTTCTACAACATTAAACTCTGTGCAATCTATTTTCTATAATTTTTAATTATTGTGCAGAATTTTCTGCATCTTTAAAATTTATGCAAAAAACTTCTGTATTTTAAAAGTTGTGCAGAAACTATTGTTGCTTCAAAAACTGTACTTTGAAAATATGCAGAAATTACAAAGTTACATTACTTGTTATATTTCTTAGTATGGTTATTTAATTTTATTGATATTATTACTCTTTATTAAATTTATTGTAAAACCTAAAATTTAACTCAAAAGCTTACGAATCAAAAAAGTACTAACAAAAAGATGAACCGACATATCTGGATTCGTCACAAAATTTGTAAGACAATTCAAAAAAAGTAATGTTATTTTCTTAGAATTTGTCAAGTATGAAAAAAACTTTGTAGATCATTTAACCAAGGATTTGTTTAGAAGTGGATCCTAGATTCATCTAAGAGGATGTGCTTAAGCCCACTATTTGGTCACCGACAGTGGATACCCAAGCTCTATGATTGGAGATCTTATGAAGGAGGCTCAATGTGGTAGAAACGAAACTGATTAAGTGATCATGTCAGAGCACATTTTTCGAAGTATATCTCCTTCTGTCCCTATGATGAGTGCTCTTATCGGTGACAAAAAAATATATTGAAAAGGTTCAGTTATACTCTTAATAAGTCTAAGATAGAAAATCTACAAGGTAATAGGTCACAAGTACCCTTGGAGGACTTACCACTGTGAGAAGTGTCGTATAGGCTGCGACTAGAGATTTGGCCTAACTATCATAAACTTCTCATAAAAAGTCAAGGTACTAAGTGCAAGGCCTTTAAATGGAGCTGACCACATAAAAAGATCCAATTAATTCATACTGTGTGTGTAATAAGTAGAAATCTAAGTCAAATGACCTAGTTCAAGGTCTAATCCACTATAATTCCCTCAGATAAATACTATCAATACTAAATGATGTTTAAGTCCATATGACACCTCACCCATCTTTCATGGGGGATTGTTGGAGCTTTAACTTAAAAAGAAAATTAATTTTTTTTATCCTCTAAACTTTAGTTGTTTTAAATATTTTAAAATACCTTTTTGGGAGATGCATTTTTTAGAAGAGTTGTGAATTTTTGAAAGAGAATGTTGGTTTCTAAAAAAATATAGTGTTTCTGAAACATTATGTATCTTCGAAACCATCATGTCTCTTCGGTCTTCGGAATAGAGTCTATAAATAGACTCCTCCAAGATTAATTCAAAAATAATCCAATCCCTCTCTCTCTCTCTCACTGATACTCTATCTCCCAAAAGTTTCTTCTACAGACAAAAAGTTTTTCCACTCTTCAACTTTCTGCTTTCTATCTTTCTTTATTTTCTAGGCAACTGGATGAGTCGGTCGGATCCAGCTTCCCCAGCGATCGTGCTCGTTAGAGGAGAATCGGGCTGAGCCGAATTGTTGTATCTTGGAGACGAGATCACCGCAAACCTACACGTAGAAGCCAAATCACGTTCTTAAGGCAGTGTATATCACACGTCTCGATCCAAGCAAGCTCTTTTCAATTTTTTAATTTTATTCTAGTAAATTATTTCTTTATAATACTTCTAAAAAATAAAAATATAATAGTTTCCAGGCAAAATTATTTTCAACAACATCGACATCTGTCACTCACGTATCCTTCTTATGAGAATACAAGGATTTGGATGGTTTTTTGAGCTGCGATTCTGGTTGTGTATGTTCATATTTGATGGACTAGAGGAATGGTGCACTTCTACAAGCTCTTGGTATTGTCCTTTGGAATGGATTGTTATACAACAAGAGTTTGTGTAATCATAGTTTAATGTATACCTGGATATATGACAACCTAACGTATATTTAATTTCTCTTGTTCCCTAAAATTTTGCTAGATACTGAAGTTGTCATACATAGATGATTTTGCTTCAGAAAAAAAGACAACCGTTGTAGCATACATGTTCTCTCGGTGTCAATGAGCTTTTGATAGACAGCGTTCTCTCAAGTCAACTGGACCAAAGCTGATTGGACTAAAAAATACGACGCTATGGAAGCCGAGTGCCCTTATTCCTAGGTTGGTGGTTTGACTCGTTGTGTAGGGTCGGACAATGTGGTAGCCTTCAGGAGAAATGAATAAAATTCTTCAGTTTGCACTTGTGCAAGCTAGAAACAATTTTAGAAAGGATATAAGAGTGCGATCAAATCTAAAGTACCTAATCGAGGTAATCTAAAATTCAAATTTGCATTCACTAAAATTGAAGTCTGTTACAAAAAAAAAATTTAAAAAACAAAAATTAATAAAACAACATAAAATCTCTTACATATATATATATATATATATATATATATATATATATATATATATATATACTGCCACAACGAATGACTGATACAATTCTAGTGTGAATGCATCTAAAAAAAATCAAAAAATTAACAAGTCATAAAGCGCTCTAGGCAACTCCCTCTCACCAGTCTAGAAAACTCCTTCAGAGTAATTTGTCTCGAACGAAGCCATCCAATCCACACTTCTATTAGTCTTTCTATAGACATGCTTGACTTGAAAGGCTATGTCTCCATCTACCAT